>NC_090891.1:2590135-2617635 GCF_036669925.1 Montipora capricornis | reverse complement strand
TCTTTTCTGAAAAATTCCTTGTTACCCCCAATTTTATATTTGGATACCAAGAGCACTTGCTAAGTTCTGCTTTCTCCGCATAGTTTTTAACCTCACAAAAATATCCCTGTATTAATAAGCACCACGCATAGGAAAGCCGAGTATCTTGAGATGCGCAATAACGATAGTAGGCACCGTCCTTAATGCGGTTCATTGAACCACTTAACCTGCGATCAGGCTCTATTTTAGTTTCGCGTGTTGTGGAGTTGGCGAAACGAAAAACAGAGCCTGACCAAATTCCTCTTCGAAATTCCTTCCGCCTACTTTTTTTGATTGATTGACTTGTCCTTCATCGGCCAATCAAATTTACTTTCATTACACCAATACACGCTTGGACGGCAGATTCACGCAATTTTGTTTTGACCAGAGTTAATTACCGTGGGAGGAATATTGTAAACGAATTCGAAAGTTACCGTTGGCTTTAATTTGAGAAAAACACATTTAAAGCATGGGGAATGTTTTCGACGACTATATTGCGGCAAAGGCCGGTGTAATTCTCCCTCCGAACTTCACTGAATATGCAATCTTTTAAGCTTGACATCTTAATTTGTAATTGAGTTAACCTAGCATTTTGTCGTTGGACGGTTTGGCAATAGATTTTTAAAGAAAAAAAAAGAGAAATACATTATTCCTTTAACGTGTTTGCCCATGAAGGTTTCTTTGGTGATTTTTTCGCGTAATATCTTCAGTTACACTGTATTTCTAGAATTGCGCGCAGTAAAATCATGATAAGTTTGGCTGTTAATTTTTTGATGGAGTACGGACAGTAAGATGGACTCGCAAAGTTTATTTTATTGTTGTACAATTGATCTCTCTGGAAACATGCCATTTTAGTTTCTGGAGTGCGAGTTTAAAGTTAAATCAACTGGAAATATTATGAAGTGTGCAAACAAACCGTGTCACGTACAGTAAATAAATAAAGGGCGCCGTTTGATACACAGATATATTCAAAACATGCATTCGTGTAACTTGCGATTTTATCAGCATCTCCTCCTGTTGATATATATGTCCCTTGTCTCATCCAGGAAACCAATAAATATCGGCTTTCATTGCCATTTGAAACTGAGAACCAGCTATTTAGCTTTCAAAACATCAGGGAAGTTTGTGCCAAAGTACTTTCAACCCCATGGCCACAGAGCTCGACAACGGAATCGCTAATTTCACTCGTTCCAGAGATTCAAACCCGATTCTGGACAAGTTATGAGATGTTTCAGATGGCATATCTCCATTTATACAAATAAAATCAAGTTGCACCGTCCACGGCATTGTAAGAACAAAAGGGAGCAAATTTTTTCGTACACTTATGGCGGATTAGTCTCGAGGAGTTCGCGAGAGCTCCGCGCAATCACGATAGCATTTTCACTTCCGGCATTTCAACAGCCAATCAGATCACGAGTTTGGTCGGCCAAAATTTGGCCGACCGTCCGGAATTCTTGAGAGACTTTTGGTCAGGCCCAATTTTAGCGAGTGACGACATAAGAGAACATATGGGCGAAGCTAAAAATGGGCCTGATCGCAGGTTATGAACCACTAGTCCTCGGTGTTCTTATCAGGGCTTTTCGCGCCTTGTGTTTTTCGGGACTTCTTCTTGAAGATAGGAGGCTCTCACTTGATCGCATGAATGTGAGTGGAAAGCCTACATGTTATTTACCGTGGAGTCAAAGCAATGGCAACGGACAAGAAAACTTTAAAAGATATATGGGCTTATAAGTAGCTCGCGATTTGCTCTTTTGTTAGCGATGTGGCGAACTATCCGTTACTCGAACTGATTGGAACGGCATTGATGTAATAATAGAAAATGGGAACTTGATTGATGTTGAATGTGCAGCGTGATTGCTTCTCGTCATTCAACTAAAAGAACTTATTTTCTGGTTAAGTTGTTGCAGTTATTGTCGTCGTTGTTTTCAATCAGATATGCGTACGTAATTCGATACACGACAATTATTTATAATCGTCGCGAAGCGTACCCTTTCTCTCTCTAACTTCCAACATCACTCGCGTCTGGGAATACAGGCAATTAGCATTTCAAAGTGTCCCCTACACTTCTGTCCCCAAGGACAGCTACATTTACCTTTTTCAAAAAATAACGCCAACCTTTGCCCTTAAGGGGGGTGGCACTTAACTACAGAAAGACAATGGTTGCTAAGAAAGCTTTTTAGTCAAAGAGCCCTGCAAAATGGTTCCATGGATGGTTCTATGAAGTAACTTTTTCTATAGAAATGTGACATCACTTCAATCAGAAAGCGCATGCGCAACTAGTCCCAGTCCTCTGCTGTGCGTTTCAGTGTAAAACAGGTAAAAGCTCTTCGGAAACGAAAGGAAGAGGCACTTTTTTCACCGGATGGGAACTGTCCCATCGTTTTTCGTAAACTGTAGCATGGAATTTCTATTTCCACAAAAAATGGAACTGATATTTTGAAAAGTCTATCAAGGGAGGGCCTTATGACGTCATAATTATTTTGAGAAATGATTTCTTTTAAAATCCGTGCTACAGATTTTGTGCTAGAATGTTCTCACACTTTTGCGTTTAAAATTTGTGGAAAACATATTTAACTCGCTGAGTTTTTAGGCATTTACTGTTTTGGTCACGTAATTTACCAAATGTGGCTGTGATTTGAACCAGACAAAGAAATGTTAAATAGAAAACACTTGGCAAGAAAGGATAACTGTGGAGTTAAAGGAATTAGGGAAATGGCTATTTGAAGGGGTCCAGAGCAACGGTTTGGTAGGTAAGAGCCATCCCCCTTAACCAAGAGCCATAATTGCCTTAACTTATTGTTAGAAATAGGTAGCAATTGCTTCGAATAGGCCATTTTGAAAAATGAATATTCAACTTGATGGTGAGGCATAGAGAACAAAAGCAATAGAAACAAGTTGCAATGAATGTGAAAGATATTAGCATATCATCCCCAAATTTATTTTAATATGTCGAAAGTGGCCTATGAAGGGGACACTCGGCCAAAATTTGGCGTGCAACTAAATTGCGTGCTTTCCTGGAGCAACACATCTGGCCCCAGTTGTTCAAACGATGGATAGCGCTATCCGCCGGATAAATTATAGTCCACTGGATAACTCAATTGGTTTTGCTAGTGTTTATCCGCTGGATAGTGATTTATCCGGTAGATAGCGCTATCCATAATGTGAACAACTGGGGCCTGTACAATAGATATTTTCGCTCCATAGAGAGGCTTTTGTACATTACGCTCTCTTTGCTTCTCCACTAAAATACCTCACTTAAATGCTGCATGTTCTTACCAAAATTCTCTGCGAATGATGCAGCGGCTTTTAAGTAACTCTAACAATTTAACATTGTGTCAACGCTAGCAAAGATTGTAAAAGAGGTATAGCAACAACGTGTACAAGTTAATAGTTTTAGCACAGCAAATAATAAACAGTATTTCTCATACAAAAAAAAGGTATTCTTATTTTCTCTGAAAACAATCAACTCTCCGGGGTGCTAAAGACATCCGCCTGGTATGTTAGCTACGCCATGCTGATGAGGCCCAAAAGGCCAAAACAGCTGTCCATGGCTGCTAATTGACTGGGTGAAATGGCTTTGCGCATGTGTGATGTGTTGGCCACACCGGGTTGGTGTTAGCGTGTGTCACCTTACTTTTATTGTTGTTAATGCTTTTGCCCAACAGAAATACTAGAAAAATGCGAGCATAGTGAACAAACTGAGCTTATCCATAACCACCGCGCATTTCAGTTTCTTTCTTCATAGTACGAGTAGATTTACTTTTACTTATAGGTCTCAGATAAATTTATCGGTGGATTTCCATTACCTTTTTTGACATCAGTGTAAGCTGGTTGATTTCTTCTTTTAGACGATTTATTTCGCTGTTAGGAACAGAAAAAAGATAAACTCAAATAGTTTGAGACCTGTGCCAAGAGCTTTAACTGGTGGTGAATGACAGTGAAACGAAAATGGGAATTGGAAATTCTAGGCTATCTTCTTAGTCACGTAACACGTTACGTGACCATTTGTCGAAAAATAGCACGTTTTGAAGAGTAGATGACGGTTTTAGCATAGATTATCAAATAAAAACGCTTTTTGCAAATGAACTATTTCCAGCTTTTCAAGTTTGGAATGACTGTCCACCATTTCTAAGAAAATTTTATGAGGGCAAAGGTCACCTTTATAATTCCAATTTTAAGACTCGAAGAAGATCATTCCAACCATAGGAAGTTAGATATGTTAGACGTCTATCAGAAACGCTAATTTATGTATATATAGCAATGAAATTTGTCACCAATTCGCTGATTTACGATTGTGTAAAATTTTGATCACGTGACTTGTCAACTGATCAATATTACACTTTAAGGCAAATATGAAGACAATATTATTTATCTTCAATGGAGATTTCATCTTGTTCCAGACAATCTAGTGGGTGATATGGCCGATCAATCATATTTTCCTGACGTATTTTACACCCAGGCCTTAAACTACAACTAGAACCGGTGAGTATAGTCCCCTCGCATTCTGACTTAGTGGTGTTGTTTTTCGATGTTTAACTTAAGTTCATACCATAGGCAGCCCAAGTTCGCTTCACTAGAGAGCGTGTAATAATTAATTACTAGTGGGAAGATGACCTTTGAGTGCAAGCGGTGTTGCATTACAGGCAGCCGTTGAGAATTTAAACGCGTTATAAGACTTTGTATGGGAAATAAAATACCGTCTATTATGAAGCCCAAAAAACGCTCAATTTAACGTTCATTCAATAAAATGAATAAAACTGACTCACCTCTGGTGTATTCTTGTGCGTTTTGGTGCTTATTTTACCGTTTCAGGAATTCCGTGTTTTCACTGTTCTAAGACGAAGTCAAGGCTGCACACTAAGATTTCGACCGTAGTCAGCCAGCCGCGATTTTTTCATGCAAAGCTAAAGCCCCATCATTTGCGAACCTCAGTGAATGTTTCGTCGTCAAAAATCCCCACGCACTTGGCTGGAAATGAGCATTTTCTGCTTCCGATTCCACGATAGCTGATGAATAGACCCTTCCACGGTTTTTGACCGCCATCTTGACTGGGGGCAAACACGGCTAAATTTACAGTAAATGTATGGGATTTTGGCCGACTTTGAACCGCTGAAGCGCCGCTAAAAAGAGACAGATTTCCATCTTTTGCCACTATTTTAAATACTTTTATTGATATCGTTCATTCAACAGAAAATAAGGTCATTAAGGAAGGTATGATGTCCGTAAATTCGAATAATAAATCTTTTCATATTGCTTCTAATTTCGCGGCAATTTGCCGCGATGGTTTTAGAAGGGTTAGGTATGGAATCTTAAAAATTCGTTTATGGTCGTTGTAGCTTGAATCTGATCTTTATATTTCATGAAAATAATCTCAGTATAAATGTCTTTTGAAAGACACTATCACTATGGAAATCTGTCTCTTTTTAGCGGCCCTACAGCGGTTCAAAGTCGGCCAAAATTCCATACATTTACTGTAAATTTAGCCGTGTTTGCCCCCCAGTCAAGATGGCGGTCAAAAACCGTGGAAGGATCTATTTAACAGTTGATGATCTTGTGAATGGTCACGGAGCTTGGGTCCGAGGTCAAATTAACTCCACCCGATGAGGTACAGTCACTCGTAAACATGGAGCTGTTCAAGAAGCCGCTGTGGGGATGGGGTAAGTGTTGTACATGAAATGACTGTACCTCATCGGATGGAGTTAATTTGACCAGTCATTTCATGTACAACACTTACCCCATCCCCACAGCGGCTTCTCGAACAGCTCCATCATTACGAGTGACTGTACCTCATCTGGTGGAGTTAATTTGACCGCTTTGCATTCAAAGGTCATCTTCCCAGGCTAGTAATTAATTATTACACGCTCTCTAGTGGCGCGAACTTGGGCTGCCTATGTTCATACTTACCTCTTGTATTCATCGACCAGGCGTTGTGTCATCTGAAGAAAAGAAAATAAATGAGTGCGTGACTTAACTTGTTGACTGACTGGCTTATTGTCTTTACGTCTAGTTTCAATTGTGTTGTAAATTAGTTCATATTGCAGAAAAACACAATAAACACAACCGAAATTTCAGTAACGATCGCAAAATTACGTAAATAACAATAAGAGGAACGTTAAAGAGCAATAATGAAACAGGTAAAATGTAATTAAACAAACCTGTATACTGGCATTCAAACTATTCCTTTTTTCCACCAACAATTCTTTCTGTTTTAACCACAAAACAAAATAGTTCGTTAGAACAAGAATGTAAAAAGTTGAAAATATCTTTGTAGTCTTCAACGCGTCCCATACAACAATTTTCCAATGTCATGTGTAAAGGTTTGCAGAGAACCGCGAGACAAAAAGTACGACGCTCCAAAATAGGTCCATGTTAACTTTATAGGAAGAAAACTTCTGTGTAGATGAGAAAGTTCTCTCATAACAAAGGCAGTACCGCTTTCAGCCATCAGGAAACCATACCAATGAGAGGGAGACTTTCATACTAGACATACTAGCCCAGCGTTTTCACCGAACATAATTTCCGATTCGGCTCGCACGAGTGACAATTCTTAATTTCTTACATATTCATTTGTTATGTAAGGTTGATGATTTCTTGAAAAAGACTGCTATCGTATGATAATTAATATAAAGAATAACTCGGCATTAGAAAAAGGGCCGTTTTCGAAGTTGTAAGCTTCTTGTCATGGTCTCCTGGTTACCACTTTACATTGCATTACATTACATACTTAATTTACCGCTCCCCACAGGGGCTTTTCAGGGCCAATGAAACAATCAACGAAACAACAGAACACAACAACAACAACTGTTAAGAATCCCAACTAGCCGGAGGCAAACCAGTTGGCTATTTACAAGTGCAGCTGGGAAGTTGAACCAGGGACTACCAGGAACAAATTCATTGAGTGGTCAGAGCGGGTCTTGAACCCGGGATCTCCGGATCTCAAGGCAAGCGCCCTAACCACTGGGCCACACTGCGACCACTCTTAATATTCCGATCGAATTTTGGTCCAGTTTGCGTTTACACAAGCGATCCGCCTGTAGTGCGATGTTAAACAATCTTAAGGTAACGACTTTCGTTGTCAGACAAGGTTCCTTATTGGCAAATAGAGCGAATATTGAACGAAGGAGAACGACGAAACGGTGAGACTCTGAACACTAGGAATGAAGCAGCCTTGTCTCATACCAGTTTCCCACTCGTCTCGTTTTCTCTTTTTTCCAGTTAACTATGCAATACACCTTATTCCAAAATGGCCACCATTTCAGAATTATTTTGTTGGCTTTTTTATTTAGCTCTAGTTGCCTTGAATTTTAAGTTTAAAAACGAGACAACAAGGCCTCATTTGCAAGCAAAATGGCGGCCATTTTGAACTGAATAAGGTGTATTCCCCACTAAGAAACCATGCCCCAGACCATGATCGCGCTACTTACTTCAACATTCACTTTGTCAAGTTCCAGTTCCAGTTGCTGGATTCTGCACAAGCAAACGGTAATTTAAAAATCATAAATTTGTACTGGTAAATAAGTTATATATCAAAGATACAACAGCAATGAATCATGGTTTCTTTATTATGATTGTCATTGCATATTTATTTACCTCCCATTTTCGGCTTCGCTTTCCTCATCGATCGACACCTGTAATTAAAAAAAGGAGAACGCATATAGTCCTTTTGCATGTGTTTAGTGATTGCCTTGCTCGTCCTACAACAATGAAGTCGGCGGAAAGTTTGTAACGAATATTACAATCGTCGAAAGCTCAGTCGACTTGGCGTTGATCTCTATTCAATAGTAGACGAAAGTTAAAATCGCTATAAGGTCACAGTTTTTTTTTTTTGGAAACCTCTGTGCGCCTTTATCGTAGCTTATGCAACTCCATTTACCTAATCTCGCATACATACAGATGTCGAGTGTTTTCGGAACGGGTCGGCTCGCGAACTTTACGAGTGCTCACCTCACGAGTGAACATAACGAGAATCATTGCCATCACTCGAACTTAAACAATAAATAATAAGCTAGCTGACATCTTTACTCTACGTCTTATTCTTTATTTTTAATTTGACGACACAGGACGTCAGGAAAGCCCGAGTTCACGCAGATAGGCGTCTAGTATTTTATAACTCAGCAATTTGCAAGTCACTCCCTTTATCTCTCCTCTTTAACGATCAATTGATGGTTTGCATGTGACGTCACAGCAGCCATATTGGTGAACAGAACAATGGAGTAAAATGTCATTTTGGGAATTTGACTCTATTATTATGCCAAACGTGTGGGGGCCATTTTCTATTGTTTTGTAAACCAAGAATTAAAAACTAATTCCAGAAATAGAAAGAGCAACTTTAGTTTAGAAACCCTACAAAGTTTCGGCATATTAGGTGTAATATCAGCTGAGGAAATGTAAGTTAAGAGATGAAGAATTTACAGTCATACAAACGTCTGTAAATTTGTCAAATTTCAACTTACATTTTCTCAGCTGATATAACACTTAATACGCTGAAACTTTGCAGGGTTACTAAAGTAAAGGTTCTCTTTCTATTCCTGGTATCAGTTTTTCATTCAGTTCAATTTTAACTCATTCAAATCCGTTGCCGCCATTTTGGAGAAGGGTCTTTTTAGGTCTGTACTCACTGAATTCACGATATCTGATAAAGAATACTCTTTAGCATTCTCACCTCTTCCTTGTTCCCTTTCTTTTGTTCTCTTTGTGCCTTAATCTCATCAATTTCTCTAGAATTAAAACAAAAAAGAGATTGCGTTCTGTAGACGGGCTTCATCTGTTCGTTCATATTTCGATTTAGGATTACAGAACAATTGAAATATGTTAAGGTTTTCTAAATGAACAAACCGTTGCTTTCGAACTAACACTTGGAATAGCCGGTACCAAGAGAATATGACGAAAGAGGGCCAATCCCCCATCTTCGGGTCCAATGATTTTGGTAAAACCTATTTAGTGTGTGTTCTGTGTCACACTGCGTGGTTATTTGATGACTTTGATGGACGAAACCTTAGGTCAGTTGGCTGAGTTAAAGAGGACGAAGGAATACGCCTAAACTCTTTTAACAATTCGTAAAGATACGGCTGCCTTACAAAACAAATCAAATATAGCCTGCGCGAAGATGCTCTTGCAATCAAACTAACCTTGTTAAAACGCAGCACAGGAAAGATTCGTACGGTTTATTTCTCTTTCCTCTTTTGCTGAGAACCCTTGACGTTCTAATTTCCTCCATTTCGACATGGCCGTAAAAATTAAATCCTTTCCTGGATACTCTCATTACTCTATTTTGTTACAAGATATTGAAACAAAATTAAACCGGCATGATTTTAACCCCTTTTGCACCCATTCCATTCCCAGTCATCTTCAGATTCATAGAGAGTGAGGGAGAATTTACCGAACCAAAACTCGCAATTCAACCAAAATTTCACAAATTTCTCTAGTTGATTGTAAACAACTCTCATTACCTGGTTAGACGCTCCTGTTGGGCTTCTTGATTCTTTATATCATTCTATAAGAAAGGATCAAATGTGTTTGCAGAACAGTTCGCGGGAAATCGAACTGGGTATCAACACCAACAGAATGGGTCATAAATAATTACTAAATATTCATAACTGCGAGGATCATTGCTTCACCTTGATTCAATATATGATTCCTTTCATATATAATTTCGCTCGTTGATTCGTTCATCACAGGAGCATTTGAATCCTCAAATGACCAGCTCCTAACATCAGTGGCTTCACAGCTCAGTTGGTTAGAGGGTCGCACCGGCATCGCGAGGTTTAAACCCCTTTGAAGTCCTGAAAATTTTCAGGCTTTTCTACGCAATTGCTAAAATTACGTTCATAACTGTGACGATCATTGCCAGTATGAGGCAATCCGAGGCACTTGCTTCCGTCATTCAATTTTTCCTGATTTTCTTTTGATAAGGGAGGATCCCAATGCTGTCTTTAATGTAGGCATCAAAAACACCCTAAATGCCTACGAGGAGAGTTTAACCATGGACATTGCCTCAGTCGTAATGTTTTTCTGGCTTCGGCCATGGGCCCACTAAGACGTCCTTCAGGGATGTGAATATTTTAGTATTGTAAAACGTGGGTTCTGTACAATTTATCGTCCTTATCAGCCGGAAAAATTTTAAGCATTAGCCGGGGGTGCACTCGCCTCCCATCAGTGTGGTCTGGGTCCGATTCCCGTACTTGACGTCATGTGCGTGTCGAGTTTATTGGTTCTCTACCCTATTTCGAGAGGTTTTTCTCCGGGTATTAAATTACAGTTTTCCTCTCTCTTCAGAAAACCAACATTGGATTTGATTTTATGTACAATGCCCCCAATAAGTGCCGCAACGTTAGAAGACTTAAGCTTGACACTTTATTAAAGTTGATCACCGTGTTTGTAAGAAAACAGCATTTTAAGTCGTGATACACTGCCTTCCAAGAGCATGCAATTTATTCTAATAGGGCAAATTATGTATATATGAGATAGGTATTTCATACCTCGAATCTGTTCATTTCCATCTCGTGCTTTCTTTCCAGCAAACGAACCTCATTTCTCTTCTGACTGCAGGAAAACAAAATAAATTAATTACGACAACGTTTCGTTTAATGATAAAACTTCAAAACTTCCCTGGAAAACCCGCTGGAGCTCGAGTTTTCGACTCAGTTTTCCAAATTCCCCTGCGCGAAACGCATATTCAAATCAGTGCTCCATCATAGCTGTTAACCCCTTAAGCATGTATCAAGAGTAAAGCGAACTTTCAAATGTCGTAGCTATCTAATGCGCTTATTCCGTGGTCAACAGGCAGGGTCGGTTATTTTCCAGCCACTTTCCTTCAACAAAGCAGATAGGTGAACAATTCTCAGTTCTCTTAAGAAGGCTCAATTCAGTTTCAACGTCTTCAAGAAAGTGTACTATAAAAAGGATTGACTTTTCGACATTTTCTAACGTAACTGCAATGTCTTGATACCAAATGAACTCGAATTAATGCTTAACGCAAGATGCACTCACAACTGTGACACAACAAGTCATCAAAGCAACAAAGGACCCATCTACTCAAAAGGCTCTATATGTATGTTGTCTTTTAATGTTTACATCTGAAATTAGAACCATCTCGGTTACCCTCGTGTTATTCAGTGCTGGAAAGTTGTTAGTAGGCTAAATTGATAATCTTAGCAAAGTTTAAAAAGGTTATATGGCACGGACTCAGAGCTACCTTACAAAATTGTCAAATTTGAAGTGGCTCTAAAGTCGATCCAGATAATTTTTTTAACTTTACAGAGAGTCTTATCTCGAGGATTTTTTCACAGTTTTTTGCAATTGTTCAAGACGATTACTTGATGGGATAACAACACATAAGTATCACTCAACTAGTGGACTAATGCAAATCCTGCATTTTGATTGGCTTCGCTACTAGAGGACTATTAGTAATAGTCCTCGAGTAGCGAAAAGCGTCACGTTTTCTTTCGTTTTATTCCCAAATAAATATTTCTTCAACTTGCATTTGCAAACTTTATTATTACCTTTTCTGTCCGACTAGTTGGGTGATACTAAAACAATTAGACCCTTCGCCCTCAAGGGCCACCGGTCAATAGCCCATTCGGCTTCGCCTCGTGGGCCATTGACCCGTAGCCCTTGCGGGCTACGGGTCTAATTGTTAAATATCAATATAAGCAACAATTAATAATTGCATGATAAGTATTAAGAATATACTAATTCACTTACTTTCCCAAATCTTTGATATTCTGAATTGATTTCTGTTTTAGACACAAGGACTTTTTCAGCGCCTGTAGAAAGATATCAATATTGTTATTCAATAGAAACATATCATGAATATTATGAGTTGACCGGATTTAAGGAGAACCAGAACCAAAGTTGATACTTTGACCAATCACGGCAGTTTGCTTTTGAATAGACCTTTTTAACGATACGGCGGCCATTTTGATTTCTGTTGTTTCGAAAGACATTATGGGATGCCCAGGGGGCAAATTAATATGTATTTGCCCCCTGGGCATCCCATAATTTGCTATTCGAAACAACAGGAATCAAAATGGCGCCGTATCGGTAAAAAGGTCTATTAACTGAAATTTTAAGCTGGTCACCATGGCAACATTATCAACCGAAGAAATTCGTCACTCAAGCAAAACGAAAACTGCGCTATTAACAGTTATCATTTGCACCCCTTCCACGAGTCTCTACAGCAGAACACCTGTAATCTGTTATCATTTAACGTGACATAGATAATACCGCGATATAAATGAAAAGCTAAAAAAAAGGTGAAAAATTTTTCTTTACTTTTTTCAAAAGTTAGGAATCAACAAGAATTATGGAAATTACCATGTTTTGCTGTTGAAGTTGCTGTAATTTCCTTAGGAGATCTTCATAACTTTCGTCACTTGGTTTCTGATCTAAAGCAAACAGAACAATTGGACGAAAAAAAGTTCATTATCTGTTTTTTTTTCTATTCCATTTAATGTTGTACTCGAGGAGCGCAATGCGGTTGTGTTCTAATAAAAAGTACAAATTCTCTTTACTGTTTATCCGTGAATTTCCTACGTTGACCGAATCGAATTTTCTACTTTTTCTTAAATAAGAAAATGTATACGTATTGTATGTGTCTATTATAACTCTTATAATCCTCATGTTAGGGTTACCTTATTAAGAGAGTCCGTTTGCAAGCCTAATTTTAGAAGGAGTAATTCCCTACTCCCGGGAGAACTTTCAATGCGCTTGATAATCGCACTCGCCTACTGACCAAATTAACGGTCTGAAAACTAGCAAATCGTTGTCTAACTAGGGTCGCCAAGTTGTCCCTAGAGGAGCGTTTATAAGATAGATGGGGTACACCCCGCTAGGAAGATAACCCTATCGCTAGAGTAACCGTAGCCGGGGTAATCGCTTGAAAAAAGGAGAAGCACGAGTGTAAAAGCTTGCTCACCGGTCACCACAAACGAGCAGCCAGTTTTAAATCAACCTCGCTCCCATGCAGGGCTTTTCTCCCTCCTGTCCCAGGGCTTACGGCGGTGAAAAGCCCTGGGAACGAGGTTGGCTTTAAAATCCGTAACAGAATCCCATAACCAGGGGCCTAAAACACCCACACTTGGTCTATTTTCACAGATCAAGCTATTTTTAGACGAGTTCTTAAATAACATTAATTTGGCTTGCAAGAGTGACCATTCACAATTCCATGGGTAATAATTCCTCGTGCAAGACTTGTGATTAGCTGGAAAGGTCTGGTTTCGCGGAAAATCAATCTAAAGATAACTCGGTCTGTAAAAACGCCGTTCCACCAATACAATGAAGTTGTACGTTACAGTCAAGAGCTCCTGCCAGGGCCTGTTTACAAGGAAGTCGGGTAACCTTCATGATAGGTTTTCCTTAGAAAGATGGTAAAAGATAATCCCCGTTTAAATGCCAAATTTTACAAGGAGGATTTCCCAACCCCCGGGACAACTTTCGATGTGCCACAACCACCTAGTAGGCAAATAAAGATCTGAAAACTCGCAAAACGTTGTCTAGCTAGGGTAGTCAAGTTGCCCCTAAAGGAACGGTTACAAGACAGATAGGGTTATCCCACTTGCAAGGTAGCCCTCGCGCTCAGCGTAGGTTATACACTAAGCCAGGGTTTCAACACATATGTGAAAGCATAAAAGGCCGCAAGTACTTGCTGGGGCGCTTCAGGATTTTTGTGATGTGGCTCTTGCGGAAAATCGATTTCAACGTTTACGGATAATCAGCGGCATGATGAAACGCCAATCACCTATACCGCCGGTAATTCTGCATGCTTTAATGCTTTTTAAATTACTCTAAATATTTTTTTTGTTCATCTACTAAAATATCATTTCAGCCGGGTTCCTCAGCCTTGCAAGGGCAATGTATGATCTCTAAAATGTTATGTTTCTCCATTTTTGTGCCAAGGCGTGTTAACTTTATAAGTAAGGCTAGTGAATCTCTCCTAGCGTTAATATACATACTTCTTTATCTTCTGTGTTTAATAAAAAGTTAACAAAAAAAATAGTTTAACTTAATAAGGTTTTTACTTCAATCCCGATTTTTTTATATCAAGAAGAAGTTTCAATTTTTTTTCACTCATTTCAGATTTCGTAAGGTGGTTGAAGTATTTCAAAAAAGATCGCCCCGAAACCTAGATCGTAAAATGAGATTGATCATTTTCTATTAATATAAGACATCAAATTACCTTCGTCACTAGATTCCATACTGTAAAAAAACTTTCTATCGGCTTTGAAGCTTTTTGCGAAAAATTTCCTCAGCAAACCAACTACAAGACTTCTCACGATACTAACAAAGTCTTGTTAACAAGTCTCTTTGTGACGTAAACTATCTGCGCGCGCGATTGCGCGCGCGCAGAACTCAAATTCGTGAAACGTATGTGTCATCCCAAGCTTACCTATCCTAGCATCCTACATATGGTTGAAAGGGAATGCAAAATTCTTCAATGCCCTGCTTGGCAGGGTGAAATAAGGCGTGTCCTTCGTCATAAAGTCACATTACGGCAGACAACTGATCTCAATTTTTTGAGAAAACACTTTTTGTTTTGCTTAGAAATCAATTTGGTTTTAGCTTACGCTGATGGCCTAAGTGAAAACTAAAACTTTTGAAGGTAAAGCTTACCTATTTACTCCGTCAGAGTTCTTTTGAAAGGAACGAGTCTAAAACACCGGATACTGGACGTCGTCGGTGTATTACCTCTGTGAATTACATCCAAAATTTGCAGCGCAGGTGCTAAATTTCGGGCTGTCGCTGGAAGATAGGTTGGTTTCCTTTCCAATCGCTTTATGTTTGAATTCAGTCAAACATGGCATCAGTTGGTTGACGACGGTCAATTGCCAAGAACAGTTAATTGAAAAGTTAAGTGATCTACCAACAAGGAATAAACTTCAGTTACCAAATTGAATACTGAATAATTATAAGAATTTACTTGTTCTCTCCGCATCTCTTTCCTCAGGTCGTCTGCAAATAGATAGATTAACGCTACACCATCTGTGCACACGCAAAATGAGTGAATTTTTGCGCGCGCTAATGTTTGCAAATAGACAAGGAAACCATTGGGTTTTTTTGTAATTATTTTACTCCATTCTGTAACTTACGTTGCTTCGCGTTTGTAGAGCCAAACTGCATAAACCAATAGCCCTTTGGTCATTCGAGCCTTAAACTGAAGGAAAAGGGAAAATGAGGAAAAGGTACATACGATGGATCTTAGCATCTGTTACTTTCCCAAATTGGTGTCATTTTCCTGTCCAACAAGAATTGAGTTTACGAAAGAGAGAATTGATCCTCACACCTATCTGGACAATTTCAGGTTAGGCAAATGTCTCTGAAAAATTCGCGTTCGAATCGCGTTGGAGCTACGTGAATGTTTCAGGTGGCAACGATAAAAGACAACTGCTTAAGTTGTGCGGATAAGAGCTCGAGCGAGGATCACTTGCCCCTTTTGTTAATAACCCGCGTTTCAAATATACATACAAGTACAAGCTTTAAAAAGAGCTAATCTCGCCTTAAATTCGATTGCTCTTCTTTTTACCTCTATATTGAAAGCGTTAGGTGGTGCGCCTTTGTTATGCGACTGAACTCGGCTAAAACCTTGAACACGGTGCACGTCACAAGTAAAAACATGGTTTTTCCAGAAATAAAAGGAGTAGAAGCTTGAAATATTCTATTATGCCGATTTTAGTACCTGTTTCCTTTAAAAATATGTTGCTGGTCGTGAAAGCAATTATAAGGATTCGTTTGAATGGGGACGCTTTGTGGGCCAATCACGATACAATGATATTATCCATACCAATCCTTGTATTTTTTATTTTATAAACCGCTATAAAATGTTTCCCTTGAGATTATTTCTTTTCACCTCGTCTGACTTTAGTAACCTCTGTTTGCAGCGCTTTATAGATGAAAAATTTCTCTCGAGGGCAAAGCTTCTCCCCGAGGGAGTGGGGGGAGGGGGCACTCCCTTATATGGGCTATAAAGGTATTTGCGGCCCCAAAGGGTATGGTTTTTTAGCCGTTTTGGTCTGAAATAGGGTGTCCATTGTGACCATATTGGTCTGAAATAGGGTATGGTTTATGCACTCAAGTCTTAAATTAGGTATGTTTTTCAGGAGAAGCTACTTCCTCATCATCAGGCGATCAGACCGTCAACAAAAGCCCTTCTCAAATTGTTACGCTAACCGTGTAACAGCTAAAATAGGTCGGCTCCTGGTCTGAAATAGGGTATCAAAATTTTTTTTGGTCAGGTCTGAAATAGGGTAGGGAAAACCATACATTTTGGTCTGAAATAGGGTAAGGTTTGCAAGAAGAGGGCCGAGCACCCCACCCAATTTTTCTGGGAGTACCCCCCCCCCCCCCCTTCCTTACCGGGCTTCTACAGGTTAAAATTCTTGGGACATGAATATAAATGAATTTGCGCTCCGTAAGTCCCAAACATTCCCATCCTCGGAGACCCAAGGGCAGACAGTGGGGACGTGGACAAGATCGGAGCGGGCGAGCAAAAATAAGACGAGAGAAATAAGAGCTCTTATTTCGCTCTTCCCCACTATCTGCCCCTGGGTCTCCGTGGATGAAATATCCCGTGTAACTGTTTCCTTTTAACAACATCGTAGGAGGGGGAAGGGGGGGGGGGAGGAGCGACAGTCAAGCACGAGATTGATTTCATTTAATTGAACTTTATTCATTCAATTCAATGAAAGGATACCAGAGTTTATTCCTATCTAGAGTATCCGCCTGCAGCCGGATGTAATTGACTGAGAGGTGATTTTAATGAGGGAGGAAAACCGGAGTGCCCGGAGAAAAACCCTCGGAGTCAGATTGAGATTGACTGCAACTTAGCCCAAATACGACCTCGGGGCAGAGGGGTGAACCCGGGTCGCAGAGGTGGAAGGCACGGCTCATGATAACCGCTAAGCTGTCCTGACTCCCGTAGTTATTTCTTGGTTTTCACTTCCGTGATCACCAGACATGGCTTGTAATAAAAAAAAAAAAAGAACATTCTGCAAAAGTGTACTGGAGCTTGATCCCAGAAGTACGAGTTTATGCCACCAACATGGGTGCTGTTTTGATTTGCTGTCTTCCTTTTTTCCTTGTATATTTTTAATAAGTAATCACAGCATTTTTTATGTAATTTTTCAGACTAACAAAATCCTCCGAGCTCGTAGGCGAGTGAATTTACTCGTGCTTCTTTATAACAAATGGCACTCGAAAGCATGTGATTAAATTTGCGAATGGACACTCCCATGACCGCTGTCTTGTCATGTGAAAATCAAGCATATTATCAATGCCCGATAATCATGACAAACAACTGAAAACGTGACGTCTTTGTTGGACAATCAAGTCAATAACTAGTAACAGCATTTTAGATACCAATCGGCAAACCACTTTATTCTATACCTTCATGGCCATAATCTGCCAGATAATATTAACTTCACCCAGGTACCATGGGTTCATTTCCTTGAAAAAGGTGCTCTACGAGATGAATTCTGCATTTGTCTTTTCAGTGGTATGTTGAACTTGTGGAACTTTTACAGGTTTTCCCCAGGGGTATGCCCAATCCCCCAATGGGGGTAAACGACTGAAAGGTGCATGCAACATAATTATTATTCTGGGCCCGGTTGTTCAAAAGAGAGTTCAGTCTAAGCCCAGGGTTAAAACGGCCTAGCCCTGGGTTAAATTTTAAGCGCAGTTTAGTTGCGTTGTTCAACAGAAGGTTAACACTAACCTCGGGTTAAACGGTGGGTTAAATTTAACCCACCGAGCGAGCAGGGTTAAATTGTTAAACTCTACTGAGTTAAATCAGGAATAAAGATGGCGGACTTGTTGTTTTGTGATTTACGCAGAAGGCGACGGGAAAGGAGATTTAGAGCCGGAACTTAGTGTGAAATCGACGATTTCACAGACGAAGAGCTGCGTGCTCGTTACCGCTTTCGACGAGAGTCTATTTTATTTATTACCAATCTTGTTGCCGGTGATATCAGTCGCAACACTCGACGGAATCACGCCTTACCGTCGCTCCATCAAGTTTTAATTGCCCTCAGGTTTTAAGGTGGTTGCGTTAAAAGCTGTCTCGTGTAACATGGATTAAAAATCGGCGTTAAAAATCGGCTCGTGTAACATCACCTTTAAGCCAGTGGAAGTTTCCTACAAGTTATAGGCGACACCTTCGGTGTGGATAAGTCCACCGTTTCCAGGGTCATTACCGATGTGTCTCGGGCTTTAATTGTGAAACAGCCCCGCTTTATCAGGTTTTCTTCAACTCTTTCCGTCAACACGGCAATTTCTGAAGCGCTAAAATTTTGTTTTCGAGCTTTGCGTGAGATAGCTGAGGAAGCCATTTCCTCACCATGGCAACATTGTACGAATAGTTTATTATGGGATGCTAACCGCGGGTTAAACGCGCTTAACCCGAGATTAATTAACCTGTCCTCTAACCGCACTTCGAACAACGCAATTTTAACAGCGAGTTAACAAACTCACGGTTAGGAAATTTAACCTCCGGTTAGGCCTAACCAGAGGTTAGTTTAACCTGCCTTTTGAACAACTGAGCCCTGAAGATTACGTTTATTGAGAGAGGACAAAGGTAAGTACTGATATTTATGGTCAGTGCAGATTTCCAAAGATATAATTTGTTTATAATACTATTTTATTTCTCTTGGGTCATGAAGCCGTTCTGTGTAAGGTACATTGATTGTTATCCCAGCCAAACCTAAAGCAAAATACCCTTTCTTTCACATGTTTGTCCACTTCAAATTTAAACCAAATCTGATAAAACAATCTTAATTTTGAAGAAAACACAAAACCAATACTTAAGACCTATTACTATCAATATACGCGGCCAAATAGAAAATCGGGCTCTTCAAAACACAAGCTCAGCGGGCCGCAAAAGACTGACAGCGGGCTGCTAATGAATTATCAGCCCTACAGCTGATTGGTTCTTGCTTCAACTTTGTGATATGCCTATTATTTACAGACGATTTTACGCATTTTTTCGGTAATTTTAAATAAGTTCACTGGACTGAGTTGATTCTTTAACAGCTTGTTCAATCAACACTTACATGATGATTTGAAGTGACTTTGAATTCGTTATTCACTTAGCTTGTATTACTAAAACTCGCATTCTTGATATCACTTGGCCTTGTTTATTGATAATAATGATAATGACATGACTTTTTTCGGGAATATTGTTTATTTGCGCCCTTGTAGTGTCATTTGAGGCTCTCGCGCTTCGCGCTCG
Organism: Montipora capricornis; assembly: GCF_036669925.1. NCBI lineage: Eukaryota > Metazoa > Cnidaria > Anthozoa > Scleractinia > Acroporidae > Montipora > Montipora capricornis. Next base: position 2,598,398 of record NC_090891.1, on the reverse strand, counting down.
GGCCGCAATTGCAAATGACACTACGCGGGCGCAAATAAACAATATTCCCGAAAAAAGTCATGTTATTCCCTTATTATAGATCACCCAATGAAAGTGGTTGTCACACGTTTGGGGGAGTGGGGTGGGTATCGAGGTTGAGTGAGTGGTCTGTGGCCCATAAAAACAAATATTGATTAAGTCTCCACAGTCAACTCTGCAGCCACACTCCCCAATTTTTGTACATATACAAAAGGAGCTCCTGGATTCTCTTTTTAAAGTTATTCCTTAGCCTCTTGGGGCAGAATGCTGACCGGTAAAAAAGGATGCCTATGGTCTCTAGGATGCTTATGAATTACACACAATTCTGCATTTTATGAGAGCTGTGCTCTTTGTTGCCTATTTTTTGTGCACTTCACTTTTCATTGTTCTGGATTCCCCATTGTTCATGTTCCAATTTTTGTCCATTAAAAATATAATGACCACCTGTATACAATATCTCTTCAAATGTTGGTCGCTATGGATTCTTTTTGTTTCTTCTAAACACTGTATCCAACTTTCGTCAACAATTTAACCAAATTCTGATCACTGAACAACACCATGGCTGTAAGCATAATAATATTATTGGGATTTGAAATTTGGGATTTAGTTGACCCTGTATTTTTTCATGTTGGCCAACTTGCAGCAATTTTTTGACAGACTTCAGAGGGACAGTTTATTTTTCAGAATTTGGCTGTGATGTGACAAAAGAACTTGATTACAAAAAAGTCAAAAATTTCTATTATGGCTATGAAAAAACAGCTCCTAACATAATTAAAACTCAGCACGGATAGCAAAGATGGTTTGAAAGCCCCAATGCCAAATATTGCCTCTCATCCCTTCAACCCAACCTTAAGAGTGCTTGCTTGCCGGCAGTTTGCACTTACAATACATACTTAATTTTAAAACACACTTCTACATAAGCTCATTCTTGTTCTTCTGAAACAAGATCCTTTCCATGGATGGTCTTGTAATGTTTCCTCAATGAACTTGGATCAGTATATCTTTTAAAGCAGTTCGCCACTTTACAGTGATATGGTTTGGTCTCTGAATGTGTCCTGGTATGTTTATACCTGTCACTTGAATTTGAATACCGTTTATTGCAGCCTGCCACTGGACAAGCATATGGCTTCTCTCCTGTGTGTGATCTCGTGTGAATTTTTAAGTTTTCTAACCTTGAAAAGCTTTTCCCACAAGACTCATGGGTACAGGTGTGTGGTCTCTCCCCGGTGTGTGTTCTCATGTGAATCAACATTTTGTACCGGGCATTGAAGCCCTTTCCATTTCGTGGACACCCCTGCCATAGACAGCTGTATTCACTAGCATCAGTTCTTATGTGGTATTCATTGACATGACAAACAAGGTCATCCAGAGACAGAAAGTGCTCACCGCAATTATCCCACTTGCACTGGTGGAATTCAGGTAAAGTTGGTGATAATGGAGATGTCATTCCTTGCGGCAACACTGAAACTATTTGACCTTGGGAACTGACTTGGTCTTGATCAAAAATCTGCCGCAAGTATGTCAGCCCAGTTGGGTGACCTGTGACAACTACATCTGTTGCTGCTGATGAACTTAATTTTTCGGATGATTTGCTGCTTTGCATTGCCTCTGATGTTGTAAACTGATGATGTAACAAAAAATAACAAGTTTAGGAAGATTCTTGGATTATTGGGTAAGAAAAAAGTGCCAGATTCATAGCATTGTAGCTGAGTTACTAGGCCTTTAACCAAAGCAAAGCCAGCAGTCAACATGTTGCTTTGGTGCCAACCCCTTTGCTTTTGTAAATGCAGTCTAGTTAATGTTACATTGAGATGATATGGATAACAAAAGCAGAAAGGCCTGCATCAGTTTTAGGTCAAAAGTGGTCATTCTGCCCTTTCAAGTCACAGAGAAAACAAGAGCAAAACAAACATTTTTGTTCAAGGTGTTGGATGACTTGATCGATAAAAGCTGATGCTAGTCCAAATTCAGTCCAAATTTGCAATTGCCCTCCAGGGTTAGGGTTAGGTTTAGGGTTAGGGCTAGGGTTAAAGTATGTATACATGACATGTATACATGGAGGATCTCGGATCCACGACCCACCCACCCATGTCGATTAGACAGTCTCCCCTTGGATGGAATGCTAATCCATTGCAGGGTTATCCCCTAGCAGTATATCGGCCATACCTATTTATACACCAGGGCCTGTTTGTTCAAAAGCCAATTAATAACAACAACAAAAAAGATAATGCATCAAACCGTAATAATTATGGAGAATAACCACTTCATACCTTCCGTTTACAATAAATTGCTTTCAGACAATCATGGACAAAAGTTTTGGGAAGGTAGCATCACTTTAGCGATAACCCCCTCCCCCTTATCAATGTTGGATTTTCCACAAAAAAAATGGTGACTTTTCCTCCAACATTGAATATGGGGGAGGGGGGGGGGGGCACAAGAGCATGGTATTTCCCAAATAGTACAGCCAATAGTTAGACTAATCGAATCAGGTGTGAAGTGAAGTGATGCGCACACCCTTCCCAACAACTTTTGACCATAATTGTAGCCCTTGAACCAGCGACCCCCTGGATCGGGAGACCGGTGGGCTAACCACTAAATGACCGAAGCGCATTAATAAAATTAGTCTCAAAAGCCTCTTCCAAGAGTTTTGCCCTGAAGTTTTCTGTTCCTTTCCATGAAAAAAAAAAAAAGAAAGAAACTACAACTCACCACAACACAAGGCTCGAGAACCTCTCTACCTTCAGCTTTGACCATTAAAAGTTCTTCCTGACCAGGTTGTTCATGCAATCCTGCAGTGAGCATCTCTGGTGTTCCTTGGACATGTGTCAACACGCATGGCAAGACAGAGGAAGTCAAGACAACTGGCTGGTGAAGCAGTCCAACAGTTGAGTGTATCACGTTAGAATCAGACAATAAATCAGTTGAGACTGGTGCATCAGAGAGACAGGGTGGACTTTCCAAATCGCTTGATGAAGCAATGGCTTCTGTTTCGTTAAGAACTGATGAACCATGCAAAACTGAGTCTTCACTCGCTAGACTTGTCATGACAGAGGTCATATCTCCCTGGTCTAGCATTTCAGAAACTGCTGCTGAAACTGCTGATTCTATGGTTAAGGTATTAGGGCATTTTGTATCAAGCTGCACTTCGACCAAAACTTCCTTTTCATCATCCTTCCTGTCATGGATGGAATGCCGCTGATCACCATTTTTAAATTTAACTGACATCTGTTACACATATGAGAAAAAAATCATAATGTAATTCACGAGTAATTAAAAAGCAATAAATGATAAGAAAACTGGCATACAGGGAGCCATCACCTCACACCAATGTGGAACACTGGATGCAGTGCAGCCTGGGTTTGATTCCTAGACTTGGCATCACATGTAGGTTGAGTTTGTTGGTTCTCAAGTCTGCTTTGAGAGGTGTTTCCCCGAATACTCCGGGTTTCCCCTCTCATCCAAAACGAACCTATGAGGTGATATTTCGAAATTTCAAAGCGGTCCTTACTCGGGGTCCAGATGGGAAAATCCGGACTACTGGAGCGCATGCAATTAGCAGGGGTTTCAATAACTTTTGAAGTAGATGCCTGGGCTAATCAATGTAAGCAGCGGCCCTTCTTGTCTTTTACAAGGGTTTGAGTGAAAATCAAGGCAGAGCAGCTGGCAGTGAGAAGCAAATTCTGCCAAACAGATGGCAGTATACTGCCAGTGAGTGGCTTCTAATGAAACCCCTGGATTAGGATTTAGGATTCCAGACTGCTGGGAAGCTGGAGAAAAAATAAAAAGGTTTAAGAGATTACAAAACAATCACCACTAAGTCTTGTGCCTATTCATTTGGACTTGCACTCTAGATCATGTTATTTCCTGCATAAGCCATTGTACAAATTACTCATATTGTTTCAACCTTTCTTATAATCGAAGAGCCCCAATGCATAATGAAATGTATTAGTGTAAAATGCAGGATAATATTTTCTATGAACATATATGTACAACTCTCACCCCTACTGAATAAGCAGTAGTTATGCACAAAGCAGAGCCTACGAATTTCATTTCGTCCGGCAAACGTATCATGGTTTTACAGTAGTCCTGAGTAAAAGAAATTTCTTAAAGTGGGAGAGTTAAATATTTTCCTAATTTTAAAAAAAAACTCAAGAAATCAATTTATTAATGTCTCAATGAGCAGTGAAATATCACAAAATGCGACTACTTTAAAATCTACTCTGCTGGCTTACAATGATTCTTAGATTTGTGTGTGTTTTCATATAAACCATTCAATGTGAAATTAAGCTTAATTTTATTTAAGAAAAGTATTAGCTAACAGTTATTATGAGAGTAAAAGAGGACTGTTCCATGTACCACCAAATAGCGTAATTTTCATGATAGAAGCCGACTGCGCGTAAGTCACAGTAAAGCCCGCTTTTCACTCATAGATTACAATCAAATGACCATCAAAATGTAATTTTGATCCAAGCTAATTCATCAACGAGGAACCCATTCGAACAGACTTTGCATGATTTTGAGAAGTTCTAGTGGTACAGCTTACAAACAACATGGCGATCAATATCGCTTTTACAGCCAAACCATAAGTTAATAGTTTTAGACCACAGGACATCAAAGGACATATGCATACAATAATTACATTAGGTCACTCGACTTTCAAAAAATGTACGCAATTTTGATCACGTCAAACTCACCTAAAAACCGTACGTGATGCTGGATCGTTTCGCTTACAGTAAAAAGGAGTTGGAAGTGTTAAGCACTTACCCCTAACTGTTTTATTTTGACAGTTGATCGAAGTATATTCCTTCAGTGGAATTTTCGAAATGGAAGGACTCATCATGGCGTTCGATGCCTTGGCAGCCGCTCCTTTGGCAGGATCACGTGCGTGTTCATCACGCGCGGAGATAAGCTTATTCTGGGGGTAAAACTCGTAAACAACAAGACATCTGCTGAAGGTGTTAATAATATGACAAGAATTTACACCATGATTCATTCATATTGAGGTTGGAAGTCTTTCTTTGTTCCCGTCTAGATCGGCAATACGCGAAGAGCTATTTTAGGTCAATGATCTAAAAGGAACTTCCTCATTTTCTCCATTTCCGAGTCATAATTAATTTGTGAGGGTCATGTTTCCAGTGTAAGCTTTTCGCAAAGCAAATCGATTCGCTCTGACAAAGGCCTGGCTCAAGCTTCGGGGTCCTTACAGTACACACATACAAGTAACCGTATATCGTATACCAGCTGGTAGCCTGCGATACAGCCGCGCACTCACATTTCCTCGGCTTCTTTGCGGGTCGAACGCTGTAAGCGGCAGGGGTGATGCGGGTCGGCTGTTTTTGCATACCATATATGGTTGTTTTACCAAAAAGATCCGGAAATTTCGGTTGGAATGTAAATGGTAAGACTATTTTGGTCTTCCCAAACGGAAAATTTCCGGAGAAAACAGGATTTCTTGAAAGGTAGTACAAATTTCCCAAACGGAATTTCCAAACGGAAAACGTGTCTCCAGACCCTTTCTGTAAGTAAACTTGAACGCATTGTGTAAATGGCACACGCCGATCCCAACTGAATTTGCCATTCGGGACTTTTTGCTTACCATTTGAATAAACCTAGTACCAACCGGTTTCTGCTTGTAAATGGTAAGCAACCATGACTACGGACCCGGGTGAGTGTCTGTCAATCTAATATAACTAGACGCTCCGTGAGCGTAAACTCGGTTACCTGTGGTACATGTCACACAAAAACCGAGGGCACTGAGTTGGGTGGTATTGAAGGCGCAGAAAATGGATTTTCCCAGGGGTAATGATGGGTGGACCAATCCGAAAACAACAAAGAAAAGAGCCTAGGAATCCAATAGGTACTCTTGGTAACTCGGAAGAAGCAGGCAAGGGGATAGAGCTCGAATGGGGCATATTTCTCATCATCCCCAGAGCTGTTCAGTCCGGAAACGAAACACTACTTAGTTTTGTTTCGTTTCCTCAGAAACGAGACATATCTATTTTGACTTCAGGACAAACTATTTACACAGTGAAGTGTAGTGGCCAATTAAACTCGTAGAGTTTACAATAGCTGTTATTACAGTTGAGCCCACGTCTCAGCAACTGATATTTCAATACGCACAGTTTATTGAACTCACTGGAACTTGCTGTAGCAATAAAAAACTTGAACTCTTCGATTCGAAACAGGAAATAGAACTTTGTGAATGCGAATTCCTTAAGCCGTGTGGCTGAGTGTTCTCACTCTTATGTCTTAGAACTAGCTCGAACATACAATAAACAGAAAACTACCAAAATAACATTCTAAACTGTGATCTAAGGCTAATCACGTGATAAAGGAAAATCGAATAAATAAGAACAAATAAAAGACACTTTAACCTAACGATGAAATAAAAATATTATTCTACAAAAAACTGGAAATTTCTTAGCTAACTTTAATCTCGGAGATGTCAATGATTTCTTAAATTTTGGTTCGTGAGAGATGATCTCTTGCCTTCCAGATGATAAAAGGAGTGAGTTGTGCTGTGAATGAGGACTAGATGTGATTAAGTTACTTTTAAAGGAAAACAACGAATTATTTGAGGATGCGAGAGTGCGTGACGTCACGTTATTTATTTTGAGACAGTTGTAACGGCCGATTCAAGTGATAGAGGAAAACGTTCCATAAAAACTTCAAATTGCGATGTTTCCTCACGAAATTCATTTTGTGGACAGTCAGATAAATAAAGCTCACTCACCTCTATTTTCTGCGTTGTGCCGAGAGATGATGACGCATTGTCACCTACAATAGAGGTAAAGGTAAGGTTTATTATAATCACATCGCAGCCCGTAGGCTACTAATTTGCACAATAAAAAGTTTTACAATAACGACTAAAATGTAGTACAGATGCTAACTATATCTAAAAGAATCTAGTAACTAATAACTAATTTAACAAAACCTTAATTACATATATTTCTAAAATTGATTCGCTTTGCGGGCCATTGCGAGAATAAACTAGTTCTTTACCCTATTGGTGCGGACATGTAGCACTTCGTAAGGGTGATAGTTTCTTAAGTTGTACTTTGGATTCTTATATAATGGAGGAAGTAAGCTGTTCAACCAATGGTCTTTATTTGATGCGATGCTATGAAAAAGCTTATCACATAATGAATCAATATGATCCCCTATGGGTGTTTTGCCAAGAAATTCACACGCATTATTGTAGCTCGTGCCGGGCATAATAATTGAGATCGCTCTTTTATCGGTGCGAACGAGTTCGTTAATGAGATACTGCGATAAGGTGTTGTCAATTACCTGAACGGCATAATCAATTACGGACCTCACGCACGTATTGTAAAAAAGAATTAGATCTGTTGGCGGTTATTTCGCGCGTTTAAGCTGTGCCAAGAAATACAATCGCTTACTAGCTTTCTTAAACACTTCTTCAATGTGCACATTCGAAGTTAGGTTGACGCTTATAATATGGCCCAGTAACTTGGCGGTACTCACAACTTCTACTTCTTTTCCATCAATAATAACCGCATCCAGTTCAACCGGATTCAGGGCAAACGAGATTCGGAGTTCCTTGCATTTGTCAGGGTTGAGTTGCACTCTATTTGCGCGAGACCACTAGCTAAGCTGATTAACTAGACTCTGCGCATTACTGGTATTCCCTTTCGGAACAACTTCGGATTCTATTGTGTCATCGACAAATTTCCATAAATGTGGTGTGTTTACATCAAAAACCGATGGACCTAATTTGGTACCCTTCGGTACCCCGGAGGGGACTGATTCCCAGCACTCGGAAAAACAACCTTTTGCTAATTTTTGATTCTTTGAGATCGATTAGACAAAAAAATCAATGATCCAGTTAATTATACTGCGTGGTATTGCGTAAGTTGTTGACTAACATAGATTGATCTATTAAGGTGATTCCCTTGAAATTGTTCTACTATCAAACTTTTTTGGAAACTTGGCATAATTAACATTCATGATATGAACATTAAAAAAATGCAATAAAAAAAATGGGGTCACCGTGCTTGTTTACGCGTCAGCAGGCTCTTAAATAGGGTATTTTTACTGTTTTCGCGTTAAAAATTCGAATCACCTTCATACAGAATTAAGTCTTGGTTACTTCAAAGACAAAATTTTATTTTGAAAATAAAGCTTCTTTTATTTACATAAGCAGTAATGCTTTATTTACGCCGATTTTGATTCCCTGGTTGTGGGAGTAATGCACTTTTTGGGACAGTTCCGTGGTTAGCTTGAA
>NC_090891.1:2575135-2582635 GCF_036669925.1 Montipora capricornis | reverse complement strand
ATTTGCACACGCCTAAACGAGCACTTAAATATGGATAAGGCCTCTCACATTTTTAAGCATTTACAGGAGTCATCTGGGTGTCGGGCACTTTGTTCGATGCGAATGCTTTGTTGTCATAGATCAAGCAACAACACGGACACAATTAAAATCAAGGAGGCATTGCACATTCATTGGGAGAAACCCTCCCTAAATCAACAATTGTTTCATGTAAATCTTAATCTCTCTTTGTAATCAGTTGTTGTATCACACCATTGTTATCTAATTTTCCGCCATATATTGTACATCATTGTTATTCCATCCACAAACTGATGATGATGGGCACAGGAGTTGCCGAAAAATGGCTTTTTTCAATTTAAAAGTCTTGTTCTCTTCATTAAGATTATTATTACTATTATTATTATTATTATTATATATTCTTATTATTATTATTATTACTATTATTTGAAGTCACTGTCTCTGTCTTAACCTGGGATTTAGTTGAGGTATGTAGCCAGTGTAGCTGCTGGGATATTTTATTATAGGGTTGTTTCAACACACATGAATAAATCCTTTGTTGCTTTGTGTTTTTGCGAACCTGCAAGGGAGTTTGCAAGTGGTAAAGCTGCAAGTGCAAACTACACTTAAACCATGCCACTTGCAGCCCACTAGAGGCCAAAAAACATTGGAGCAACTATGAATTTACTTGTACAAGTTTGAACAATGCCACTATAAAATATCCCGCTAGCTATGCAGGCTATGGTAGATGAGAAGGTTGCTTTTGCCAAATAAATAAAACTAATAGTAATAAAGCAGGTTGTCCCATTCAAGTGAAAGCATGTGGGTTTTCTGCACTGTTTTTGGCTTAGTTGCTTCACTGACCAATACGTACAACCATGACAGGCTAACCAACTGTCCACAGAGACTTCATTAACGAATTAAGTCACACCTCTTGCTGAAGGCTATTTGCCTTAGTTTTATAGTGTTGTTCTGCTGATTGTTCATTTCTATGGTGATGACAATTATGATTTGTCATAACATTCAACCACCACTGATGACAGGGTGGACTAAAAAATTTGCCTCAAAACAAGTGACTGATCATTATCAATTATGAGGATGCCTTTCCTACATCTACATCTACATCTACATGTTCCAGCACTCGGCAAAGTCCCTTTTTGACTCGTGGCTGTTTCAGCTTAGGTGGCCTCTATACTTACCACAAGCCTTTTGTGAGACATCATCGCCAAGCCGGCCACTTCTGCTGGAGAGAACGGAACAGCCACAACACCGGGGACTTTATCCCCTACTCTTCTCGAATAGTGTGTGGGTTTTTTAACGTCCCACAGGGAACTTAATGAACATAGAAGAATTTGTGAGACGGGGCCTACGGTTTATAGTCCTTACCGAGAAGACTTGAAAGTCTGTCCATTTGCAGATGAAACTTTCTCCTCAGTTATTTTTTAAGATCCTGAGTGTTGATCCGGCCGGGGTTCGAACCCGAGACCTCCCTCATGACAGCCCGATGCTCAACTAACTGAGCCACCGGTGCGCGGTGGCGGTTGATGGTTTCCGAACAGAAGGGGAAGGACTCATGTTTTCATCCAACCATCCGCTACCAAACTTCCGCTACCATGGTATCGATGACACGCGCCACGCTTTCTGACGGTTCATTGAAAGACTTTCTTGATGTCTTTTGGTCCCCCTCTTGCTCACCGTACTGGCGCCGAATCTGTTCCCCGTGCGTTTCCCGGTATATCCTTTTTATTTTACGAATCTGCTGGCGATGGCTTTTTCTTCTGTTGGAGAACTTCTTCACCAAGCGAAGTTTCTTTCGCAGTTGCGTGACAGTTTGTGGTGAGGACAGCGGAGGCAAAGGTCCTGGGATCGAGGGTCACTGCGCCGACCTGCCGTCCCAGGGTGATTTGAGGACTCTCTAGGGTGAGGAGGATCTTAGCCAAAACAGCCGAGCCTTGCAATGCATGTAGGAGAGCAAAAATGGCGGACTCTAGAGGATGCTGTCTGTAATGTCCGTCAGCTGAAAACAATTAATTTACCGGATGAACAGCCTCAAATAGAAGCACCCCCGGCTTCGGTGACTTACATTTCTAATTTTGACACGAATTTCGAGGACAGCAAAGCCTTTATAACATGTGTTAGCAAGTATTTGGAAGAAGCGGACGTACACAAGGGCTTGGTAGGTGTGACATACTTTCAAACGAAAAGTGAAAATGACGGAAACATGTCAGATATGAGAACTTTTGGACAGCGACAGAAGAGCAACAAATTATGTTAGTGGATTGAAACGTCCAAAAGTCAAGTCGTAGTTACGGGCAGCTCTACGTGTAGCTTAAAATTAACTATAAGGAGTAGATATTGTCTTGTTCATTTCCTGATTTTGTGTATTTCGAGTCGTCTCTAGTTGAAGGAATTACTAATACTCAATGTAAGCATACAATTGTTTTGAAACGGTACAGCATACAGGGTGACTAAATCAATCGAAAAACTTGTTGACAAAAAATGTTAATATTTGCTCCCTTAAAAATGTAGCCAAAACTAAGTTTAGGTGTTGGGTGGGGTAGAACCCCGACAAGCTAAAGGACTCATCTATGATTTTTGACATGCTCCATTAATGGGGGAAGCGTTAACCCAAGTACTTAGAGTCCCTCTTGCCTTGTGTGTTTTACTGGACGATTGTCTTTCCTGGAAGTATCAGGGTGCTGGTGTATTGGATCGCTGTGGCGGTGGGTTTGAGCATAAAAAATCTAGATACTAGTTGGCGAGTATTTATTAGATCAATTTATTTCTGTTTCGTAAAACATTGTCACATACTCTATACAGTTCTATTGACGGTGGTCGTTGGGGGTCTTCACGGTTACAAAAGTAACCTGGAAAGGGTGTAACGAATGTTACAAAAAAGCGGGGGGGGTGGGTGGCCTAACAGGTAGTAAGCAGGGCGGTCCGGTTGGGTGGTGATGGGGGCTCACCCCATATGCAATATTTAAAGAACGTTTAAATTTGTTCAAAATGCAGGCAGTACGGTTGACTTCTTACAAACTAATCTGCCTCCTAAATTTGACTCTTTTTTTCTCTGTTAATGAGAGATATTCATAGTTACAGCACAATGCCCGCCACCATGCTTCCTTTTTTCAGCTGCTGTCCTCTTTGGAGGATAAACACTCATAAAGGCAGTTTTCTAAATTTTCAATACGTAATAGTTCTGAAATAAAAAATATCTTAACTCTAATGTCCTTTAAACACAAGCTGTATAAGCTCTTTAATGAAACAACTACTAACTTCTTCCTTTCCTTTTTATTTCCTCTTCAATCCAACTCTTGTGTCATTACTGCATGTACATGTAACTGAAACGTCTTGCTCTATATATGTGTTATTCAATTCCTGCTGTTTGGGAGGAACCTAACCTTGTATACATGTAAGCCTCCTGGGTTTCGGTTAGGTTTCTTCGCCATATATGTTATCTTACCTTTAATCATTCACTGTTAATGTATTTATTATATCTCTCAGATAGTACGCGCACTGTAATTGGCTAAATAACGGGCCGTATTCTACAGTACGGCCCGCTGTACAGCCCGCTAAATTTAAAATTTCGACCAAACATCATCTAGCGAGTTTTCGTGGTCATTTCTGTTGCATAAACGTGTACTCTTTGCTGTCCTCGAAATTCGTGTCAAAATTAGAAATGTAAGTCACCGAAGCCGGGGGTGCTTCTATTTGAGGCTGTTCATCCGGTAAATTAATTGTTTCAAGCTGACGGACATTACAGACAGCATCCTCTAGAGTCGCCATTTTTGCTCTCCTACATGCATTGCAAGGCTCGGCTGTTTTGGCTAAGATCCTCCTCACCCTAGAGAGTCCTCAAATAATACCCTGGGACGGGCAGGTCGGCGCAGTGACCTCGATCCCAGGACCTTTGCCTCCGCTGTCTCACCACAAACTGTCACGCAACTGCGAAAGAAACTTCGCTTGGTGAAGAAGTTCTCCAACAGAAGAAAAAGCCAATCGCCAGCAGATTCGTAAAATAAAAAGGATATACCGGGAAACGCACGGGGAACAGATTCGGCGCCAGTACGGTGAGCAGGAGGGGGAGACCAAAAGACATCAAGAAAGTCTTTCAATGAACCGTCAGAAAGCGTGGCGCGTGTCATCGATACTTTGGTAGCGGATGGTTGGATGAAAACATGAGTCCTTCCCCTTCTGTTCGGAAACCATCACCGCCACCGCGCACCGGTGGCTCAGTTAGTTGAGCATCGGGCTGTCATGAGGGAGGTCTCGGGTTCGAACCCCGGCCGGATCAACACTCAGGATCTTAAAAAATAACTGAGGAGAAAGTTTCATCTGCAAATGGACAGACTTTCAAGTCTTCTCGGATAAGGACTATAAACCGTAGGCCCCGTCTCACAAATATCTTCTATGTTCATTAAGTTCCCTGTGGGACGTTAAAAAACCCACACACTATTCGAGAAGAGTAGGGGATAAAGTCCCCGGTGTTGTGGCTGTTCCGTTCTCTCCAGCAGAAGTGGCCGGCTTGGCGATGATGTCTCACAAAAGGCTTGTGGTGTATGAGGCCACCTAAGCTGAAACAGCCACGAGTCAAAAAGGGACTTTGCCGAGTGCTGGAACATGTAGATGTAGATGTAGATGTAGGAAAGGCATCCTCATAATTGATAATGATCAGTCACTTGTTTGAGGCAAATTTTTTTAGTCCACCCTGTCATCAGTGGTGGTTGAATGTTATGACAAATCATAATTATCATCACCATAGAAATGAACAATCAGCAGAACAACACTATAAAACTAAGGGAAAATAGCCTTCAGCAAGAGGTGTGACTTAATTCGTTAATGAAGTCTCTGTGACAGTTGGTTAGCCTGTCGTCATGTACGTATTGGTCAGTGAAGCAACTAAGCCAAAAACAGTGCAGAAAACCCACATGCTTTCACTTGAATGGACAACCTGCTTTATTACTATTAGTTTTATTTATTTGGCAAAAGCAACCTTCTCATCTACCATAGCCTGCATAGCTAGCGGGATATTTTATAGTGGCATTGTTCAAACTTGTACAAGTAAATTCATAGTTGCTCCAATGTGTTTTGGCCTCTAGTGGGCTGCAAGTGGCATGGTTAAGTGTAGTTTGCACTTGCAGCTTTACCACTTGCAAACTCCCTTGCAGGTTCGCAAAAACACAAAGCAACAAAGGATTTATTCATGTGTGTTGAAACAACCCTATAATAAAATATCCCAGCAGCTACACTGGCTACATACCTCAACTAAATCCCAAGGTTAAGACAGAGACAGTGACTTCAAATAATAGTAATAATAATAATAATAATAATAATAATAATAATAATAGTAATAATAATCTTAATGAAGAGAACAAGACTTTTAAATTTGAAAAAAGCCATTTTTCGGCAACTCCTGTGCCATCATCATCAGTTTGTGGATGGAATAAAAATGATGTACAATATATGGCGGAAAATTAGAATAACAATGGTGTGATACAACAACTGATTACAAAGAGAGATTAAGATTTACATGAAACAATTGTTGATTTAGGGAGGGTTTTTCCCAATGAATGTGCAATGCCTCCTTGATTTTTAATTGTGTCCGTGTTGTTGCTTGATCTATGACAACAAAGCATTCGCTCGAACAAAGTGCCCGACACCCAGATGACTCTGTAAATGCTTAAAAATGTGAGAGGCCTTATCCATATTTAAGTGCTCGTTTATGCGTGTGCAAATGTGTCGGGAAGTCTCGCCAACATAGCAGGCACCGCAGCCTGCACAACTAAATCTATAAACAACGCATGATTTGAGCTCTTTAGGGATAAGGTCTTTCACGCTAAACAAAGAGCCGATTTTGAACGAAGAAAACACTAGCTTGATATTAAAGCTGTTGTCACAAAAATGCTGAATGGTTCTGTGAATCCGCTTTTGTGCAATAGCAGAAAAGTTGCCCACATAAGGTAATTAACGTAGGAGCACTCTGGGCTGTTGTTGCCATTTTGGCTGTTAAACTGAAAAAACTTGTTGATGGTGGAATTAATAGCCTTGTCGATAATGTGTGCTGGATAAGGCTATTAATTCCGCTGTCAATAAGATTTTTCAGTTTAACAGACAAAATGGCAACAACAGCCCAGAGTGTTCCTACGTTAAATTACCTTACCTGGGCAAATTTTCTGCTATTGCACAAAAGCGGATTCGCAGAACCATTCAGCGTTTTTGTGACAACAGCTTTAATATCAAGCTAGTGTTTTCTTCGTTCAAAATCGGCTCTTTGTTTAGCGTGAAAGACCTTATCCCCAAAGAGCTCAAATCATGCGTTGTTTATAGATTTGGTTGTGCAGGCTGCGGTGCCTGCTATGTTGGCAAGACTTCCGACACATTTGCACACACATAAACAAGCACTTAAATATGGATAAGGCCTCTCACATTTTTAAGCATTTACAGGAGTCACCTGGGTGTCGGGCACTTTGCTCGAGCGAATGCTTTGTTGTCATAGATCAAGAAACAGCACGGACACAATTAAAAATCAAGGAGGCATTGCACATTCATAGGGAGAGACCCTCCCTTAATCAACAATTGTTTCATCTAAATCTCAATCTCTCTTTGTAATCAGTTGTTGTATCACACCATTGTTATTCTAATTTTCCGCTATATATTGTACATCATTGTTATTCCATCCACAAACTGATGATGGCACAGGAGTTGCCGAAACATGTCTTTTTTCAAATTTAAAAGTCTTGTTCTCTTCATTAAGATTGTTACAAAATTGCTGCTTTTACGTCCTTTTGGAAATAATAACAATAATAATAATAATATATTATTATTATTATAATGATAATAAAATTAGTAATAATAAAACAATGACTCAATGTATATAGCCCACACTTTCCAAGTTCAAGGTGCTCTTCAAAAATGGCTTATATGTTGTATACAGCACAACGTAAATAAAAAGTGTGAAAAATTAAAATATCTGCATTGTATATTCTTCAGACTTAAGGACGGTGCCTACTAATTAAAGATATTTTTGCCCCGGTGTGTGATTATGCAGGAAATGTAGATATTAACAAGGGTTATTGAAATCCAAAAAGAAAATTGGGAGTAACCACACATTTTTCAAAGATAATTCATGAGTAATATTTGTAAAAAGCTTTGAAATACAAAGCAATGTATGGTGTTTTTTCTCAAATTGAAGCTTAATTATCTCTCAAAAATGCATGGCTACCGCCAATTTTCTTTGTGGACACCAAGAGTACTTACTAAGATCTACTTTCTTCGTATAGTTTTAAACCTCGCAAAAATATCCCTGTATTAGTAAGCATCGGCGATAGGAAATCCGAGTATCTGGAGATGCGCAGAACGTATGCGCAATAACAATAGTAGGCACCGTCCTTAACAACCAAAAATGAAAAGTACAAACTTGCTTACTTCTCAATCAATCCCTCAGCACAAATGTCATAACAACATAATTTATCAAGGATGTAAGGGACACAAAGTTGTTAACCACTT
>NC_090891.1:2562635-2567635 GCF_036669925.1 Montipora capricornis | reverse complement strand
ATATTTTTATTTCATCGTTAGGTTAAAGTGTCTTTTATTTGTTCTTATTTATTCGATTTTCCTTTATCACGTGATTAGCCTTAGATCACAGTTTAGAATGTTATTTTGGTAGTTTTCTGTTTATTGTATGTTCGAGCTAGTTCTAAGACATAAGAGTGAGAACACTCAGCCACACGGCTTAAGGAATTCGCATTCACAAAGTTCTATTTCCTGTTTCGAATCGAAGAGTTCAAGTTTTTTATTGCTACAGCAAGTTCCAGTGAGTTCAATAAACTGTGCGTATTGAAATATCAGTTGCTGAGACGTGGGCTCAACTGTAATAACAGCTATTGTAAACTCTACGAGTTTAATTGGCCACTACACTTCACTGTGTAAATAGTTTGTCCTGAAGTCAAAATAGATATGTCTCGTTTCTGAGGAAACGAAACAAAACTAAGTAGTGTTTCGTTTCCGGACTGAACAGCTCTGGGGATGATGAGAAATATGCCCCATTCGAGCTCTATCCCCTTGCCTGCTTCTTCCGAGTTACCAAGAGTACCTATTGGATTCCTAGGCTCTTTTCTTTGTTGTTTTCGGATTGGTCCACCCATCATTACCCCTGGGAAAATCCATTTTCTGCGCCTTCAATACCACCCAACTCAGTGCCCTCGGTTTTTGTGTAACATGTACCACAGGTAACCGAGTTTACGCTCACGGAGCGTCTAGTTATATTAGATTGACAGACACTCACCCGGGTCCGTAGTCATGGTTGCTTACCATTTACAAGCAGAAACCGGTTGGTACTAGGTTTATTCAAATGGTAAGCAAAAAGTCCCGAATGGCAAATTCAGTTGGGATCGGCGTGTGCCATTTACACAATGCGTTCAAGTTTACTTACAGAAAGGGTCTGGAGACACGTTTTCCGTTTGGAAATTCCGTTTGGGAAATTTGTACTACCTTTCAAGAAATTTTGTTTTCTCCGGAAATTTTCCGTTTGGGAAGACCAAAATAGTCTTATCATTTACATTCCAACCGAAATTTCCGGATCTTTTTTGGTAAAACAACCATATATGGTATGCAAAAACAGCCGACTCGCATCACCCCTGCCGCTTACAGCGTTCGGCCCGCAAAGAAGCCGAGGAAATGTGAGTGCGCGGCTGTATCGCAGGCTACCAGCTGGTATACGATATACGGTTACTTGTATGTGTGTACTGTAAGGACCCCGAAGCTTGAGCCAGGCCTTTGTCAGAGCGAATCGATTTGCTTTGCGAAAAGCTTACACTGGAAACATGACCCTCACAAATTAATTATGACTCGGAAATGGAGAAAATGAGGAAGTTCCTTTTAGATCATTGACCTAAAATAGCTCTTCGCGTATTGCCGATCTAGACGGGAACAAAGAAAGACTTCCAACCTCAATATGAATGAATCATGGTGTAAATTCTTGTCATATTATTAACACCTTCAGCAGATGTCTTGTTGTTTACGAGTTTTACCCCCAGAACAAGCTTATCTCCGCGCGTGATGAACACGCACGTGATCCTGCCAAAGGAGCGGCTGCCAAGGCATCGAACGCCATGATGAGTCCTTCCATTTCGAAAATTCCACTGGAGGAATATACTTCGATCAACTGTCAAAATAAAACAGTTAGGGGTAAGTGCTTAACACTTCCAACTCCTTTTTACTGTAAGCGAAACGATCCAGCATCACGTACGGTTTTTAGGTGAGTTTGACGTGATCAAAATTGCGTACATTTTTTGAAAGTCGAGTGACCTAATGTAATTATTGTATGCATATGTCCTTTGATGTCCTGTGGTCTAAAACTATTAACTTATGGTTTGGCTGTAAAAGCGATATTGATCGCCATGTTGTTTGTAAGCTGTACCACTAGAACTTCTCAAAATCATGCAAAGTCTGTTCGAATGGGTTCCTCGTTGATGAATTAGCTTGGATCAAAATTACATTTTGATGGTCATTTGATTGTAATCTATGAGTGCAAAGCGGGCTTTACTGTGACTTACGCGCAGTCGGCTTCTATTATGAAAATTACGCTATTTGGTGGTACATGGAACAGTCCTCTTTTACTCTCATAATAACTGTTAGCTAATACTTTTCTTAAATAAAATTAAGCTTAATTTCACATTGAATGGTTTATATGAAAACACACACAAATCTAAGAATCATTGTAAGCCAGTAGAGTAGATTTTAAAGTAGTCGCATTTTGTGATATTTCACTGCTCATTGAGACATTAATAAATTGATTTCTTGAGTTTTTTTTTAAAATTAGGAAAATATTTAACTCTCCCACTTTAAGAAATTTCTTTTACTCAGGACTACTGTAAAACCATGATACGTTTGCCAGACGAAATGAAATTCGTAGGCTCTGCTTTGTGCATAACTACTGCTTATTCAGAAGGGGTGAGAGTTGTACATATATGTTCATAGAAAATGTTATCCTGCCTTTTACACTAATACATTTCATTATGCATTGGGGCTCTTCGATTATAAGAAAGGTTGAAACAATATGAGTAATTTGTACAATGGCTTATGCAGGAAATAACATGATCTAGAGTGCAATTCCAAATGAATAGGCACAAGACTTAGTGGTGATTGTTTTGTAAGCTCTTAAACCTTTTTATTTTTTCTCCAGCTTCTCAGCAGTCTGGAATCCTAAATCCTAATCCAGGGGTTTCATAAGAAGCCACTCACTGGCGGTATACTGCCATCTGTTTGTCAGAATTTGCTTCTCACTGCCAGCTGCTCTGCCTTGATTTTCATTCAAACCCTTGTAAAAGACAAGAAGGGCCACTGCTTACATTGATTAGCCCAGGCATCTACTTCAAAAGTTATTGAAACCCCTGCTAATCACATGCACTCCAGTAGTCCGGATTTACCCATCTGGACCCCGAGTAAGGACCGCTTTGAAATTTCGAAATATCACCTCATAGGTTCGTTTTGGATGAGAGGGGAAACCCGGAGTATCCGGGGAAACACCTCTCAAAGCAGACTAGAGAACCAACAAACTCAACCTACATGTGATGCCAAGTCTAGGAATCAAACCCAGGCTGCACTGCATCCAGTGTTCCACATTGGTGTGAGGTGATGGCTCCCTGCATGCCAGTTTTCTTATCATTTATTGCTTTTTAATTACTCGTGAATTACATTATGATTTTTTTCTCATATGTGTAACAGATGTCAGTTAAATTTAAAAATGGTGATCAGCGGCATTCCATCCATGACAGGAAGGATGATGAAAAGGAAGTTTTGGTCGAAGTGCAGCTTGATACAAAATGCCCTAATACCTTAACCATAGAATCAGCAGTTTCAGCAGCAGTTTCTGAAATGCTAGACCAGGGAGATATGACCTCTGTCATGACAAGTCTAGCGAGTGAAGACTCAGTTTTGCATGGTTCATCAGTTCTTAACGAAACAGAAGCCATTGCTTCATCAAGCGATTTGGAAAGTCCACCCTGTCTCTCTGATGCACCAGTCTCAACTGATTTATTGTCTGATTCTAACGTGATACACTCAACTGTTGGACTGCTTCACCAGCCAGTTGTCTTGACTTCCTCTGTCTTGCCATGCGTGTTGACGCATGTCCAAGGAACACCAGAGATGCTCACTGCAGGATTGCATGAACAACCTGGTCAGGAAGAACTTTTAATGGTCAAAGCTGAAGGTAGAGAGGTTCTCGAGCCTTGTGTTGTGGTGAGTTGTAGTTTCTATCTTTTTTTTTTTCATGGAAAGGAACAGAAAACTTCAGGGCAAAACTCCTGGAAGAGGCTTTAGAGACTAATTTAATTAAAGCGCTTCTGTCATTTAGTGGTTAGCCCAGCGGTCTCCCGATCCAGGGGTCGCTGGTTCAAGGGCTACAATTATGGTCAAAAGTTGTTGGGAAGGGTGTGTGCATCACTTCACTTCACACCTGATTTGATTAGTCTAACTATTGGCTGTACTATTTGGGAAATACCATGCTCTTGTGCCCCCCCCTCCCCCATATTCAATGTTGGAGGAAAAGTTACCATTTTTTTTGTGGAAAATCCAACATTGATAAGGGAGAGGGGGTTATCGCTAAAGTGATCGCTAAACAGAAGGTATGAAGTGGTTATTCTCCATAATTATTACGGTTTGATGGATTATCTTTTTTGTTGTTGTTATTAATTGGCTTTTGAACAAACAGGCCCTGGTGTATAAATAGGTATGGCCGATATACTGCTAGGGGATAACCCTGCAATGGATTAGCATTCCATCCAAGGGAAGAGTGTCTAATCGACATGGGTGGGTGGGTGGGTCGTGGGTCCGAGATCCTCCATGTATACATGTCATGTATACGTACCTTTAACCCTAACCCTAACCCTAAACCTAACCCTAACCCTTAGGGTAATTGCAAATTTGGACTGAATTTGGACTAGCATCAGCTTTTATCGATCAAGTCATCCAACACCTTGAACAAAAATGTTTGTTTTGCTCTCGTTTTCTCTGTGACTTGAAAGGGCAGAATGACCACTTTTGACCTAAAACTGATGCAGGCCTTTCTGCTTTTGTTATCCATATCATCTCAATGTAACATTAACTAGACTGCATTTACAAAAGCAAAGGGGTTGGCACCAAAGCAACATGTTGACTGCTGGCTTGGTTAAAGGCCTAGTAACTCAGCTACAATGCTATGAATCTGGCACTTTTTTCTTACCCAATAATCCAAGAATCTTCCTGAACTTGTTATTTTTTGTTACATCACCAGTTTACAACATCAGAGGCAATGCAAAGCAGCAAATCATCCGAAAAATTAAGTTCATCAGCAGCAACAGATGTAGTTGTCACAGGTCACCCAACTGGGCTGACATACTTGCGGCAGATTTTTGATCAAGACCAAGTCAGTTCCCAAGGTCAAATAGTTTCAGTGTTGCCGCAAGGAATGACATCTCCATTATCACCAACTTTACCTGAATTCCACCAGTGCAAGTGGGATAATTGCGGTGAGCACTTTCTGTCTCTGGATGACCTTGTTTGTCATGTCAATG
>NC_090891.1:2540135-2555135 GCF_036669925.1 Montipora capricornis | reverse complement strand
TCCAGCGACAGCCCGAAATTTAGCACCTGCGCTGCAAATTTTGGATGTAATTCACTGAGGTAATACACCGACGACGTCCAGTATCCGGTGTTTTAGACTCGTTCCTTTCAAAAGAACTCTGACGGAGTAAATAGGTAAGCTTTACCTTCAAAGTTTTAGTTTTCACTTAGGCCATCAGCGTAAGCTAAAACCAAATTGATTTCTAAGCAAAACAAAAAGTGTTTTCTCAAAAAATTGAGATCAGTTGCCTGCCGTGATGTGACTTTATGACGAAGGACACACCTTATTTCACCCTGCCAAGCAGGGCATTGAAGAATTTTGCATTCCCTTTCAACCATATGTAGGATGCTAGGATAGGTAAGCTTGGGATGACACATACGTTTCACGAATTTGATTTCTGCGCGCGCGCAATCGCGCGCGCAGATAGTTTACGTCACAAAGAGACTTGTTAACAAGACTTTGTTAGTATCGTGAGAAGTCTTGTAGTTGGTTTGCTGAGGAAATTTTTCGCAAAAAGCTTCAAAGCCGATAGAAAGTTTTTTTTACAGTATGGAATCTAGTGACGAAGGTAATTTGATGTCTTATATTAATAGAAAATGATCAATCTCAGTTTACGATCTAGGTTTCGGGGCGATCTTTTTTGAAATACTTCAACCACCTTACGAAATCTGAAATGAGTGAAAAAAAATTGAAACTTCTTCTTGATATAAAAAAATCGGGATTGAAGTAAAAACCTTATTAAGTTAAACTATTTTTTTTGTTAACTTTTTATTAAACACAGAAGATAAAGAAGTATGTATATTAACGCTAGGAGAGATTCACTAGCATCATTGATGCATTTTATTTTCCTTACTTATAAAGTTAACACGCCTTGGCACAAAAATGGAGAAACATAACATTTTAGAGATCATACATTGCCCTTACAAGGCTGAGGAACCCGGCTGAAATGATATTTTAGTAGATAAACAAAAAAAATATTTAGAGTAATTTAAAAAGCATTAAAGCATGCAGAATTACCGGCGGTATAGGTGATTGGCGTTTCATCATGCCGCTGATTATCCGTAAACGTTGAAATCGATTTTCCGCAAGAGCCACATCACAAAAATCCTGAAGCGCCCCAGAAAGTACTTGCGGCCTTTTATGCTTTCACATATGTGTTGAAACCCTGGCTTAGTGTATAACCCACGCTGAGCGCGAGGGCTACCTTGCAAGTGGGATAACCCTATCTGTCTTGTAACCGTTCCTTTAGGGGCAACCCTAGCTAGACAACGTTTTGCGAGTTTTCAGATCTTTATTTGCCTACTAGGTGGTTGTGGCACATCGAAAGTTGTCCCGGGGGTTGGGAAATCCTCCTTGTAAAATTTGGCATTTAAACGGGGATTATCTTTTACCATCTTTCTAAGGAAAACCTATCATGAAGGTTACCCGACTTCCTTGTAAACAGGCCCTGGCAGGAGCTCGTGACTGTAACGTACAACTTCATTGTATTGGTGGAACGGCGTTTTTACAGACCGAGTTATCTTTAGATTGATTTTCCGCGAAACCAGACCTTTCCAGCTAATCACAAGTCTTGCACGAGGAATTATTACCCATGGAATTGTGAATGGTCATTCTTGCAAGCCAAATTAATGTTATTTAAGAACTCGTCTAAAAATAGCTTGATCTGTGAAAATAGACCAAGTCTTGGAGTTTTAGGCCCCTGGTTATGGGATTCTGTTACGGATTTTAAAGCCAACCTCGTTCCCAGAGCTTTTCACCGCCGTAAGCCCTGGGACAGGAGGGAGAAAAGCCCTGCATGGGAGCGAGGTTGATTTAAAACTGGCTGCTCGTTTGTGGTGACCGGTGAGCAAGCTTTTACACTCGTGCTTCTCCTTTTTTCAAGCGATTACCCCGGCTGCGGTTACTCTAGCGATAGGGTTATCTTCCTAGCGGGGTGTACCCCATCTATCTTATAAACGCTCCTCTAGGGACAACTTGGCGACCCTAGTTAGACAACGCTTTGCTAGTTTTCAGACCATTAATTTGGTCAGTAGGCGAGTGCGATTATCAAGCGCATTGAAAGTTCTCCCGGGAGTAGGGAATTACTCCTTCTAAAATTAGACTTGCAAACGGACTCTCTTAATAAGGTAACCCTAACATGAGGATTATAAGAGTTATAATAGACACATACAATACGTATACATTTTCTTATTTAAGAAAAAGTAGAAAATTCGATTCGGTCAACGTAGGAAATTCACGGATAAACAGTAAAGAGAATTTGTACTTTTTATTAGAACACAACCGCATTGCGCTCCTCGAGTACAACATTAAATGGAATAGAAAAAAAAAACAGATAATGAACTTTTTTTCGTCCAATTGTTCTGTTTGCTTTAGATCAGAAACCAAGTGACGAAAGTTATGAAGATCTCCTAAGGAAATTACAGCAACTTCAACAGCAAAACATGGTAATTTCCATAATTTTTGTTGATTCCTAACTTTTGAAAAAAGTAAAGAAAAATTTTTCACCTTTTTTTTAGCTTTTCATTTATATCGCGGTATTATCTATGTCACGTTAAATGATAACAGATTACAGGTGTTCTGCTGTAGAGACTCGTGGAAGGGGTGCAAATGATAACTGTTAATAGCGCAGTTTTCGTTTTGCTTGAGTGACGAATTTCTTCGGTTGATAATGTTGCCATGGTGACCAGCTTAAAATTTCAGTTAATAGACCTTTTTACCGATACGGCGCCATTTTGATTCCTGTTGTTTCGAATAGCAAATTTTGGGATGCCCAAGGGGCAAATACATATTAATTTGCCCCCTGGGCATCCCATAATGTCTTTCGAAACAATAGAAATCAAAATGGCCGCCGTATCGGTAAAAAGGTCTATTAAAAGCAAACTGCCGTGATTGGTCAAAGTATCAAGTTTGGTTCTGGTTCTCCTTAAATCCGGTCAACTCATAATATTCATGATATGTTTCTATTGAATAACATTATTGATATCTTTCTACAGGCGCTGAAAAAGTCCTTGTGTCTAAAACAGAAATCAATTCAGAATATCAAAGATTTGGGAAAGTAAGTGAATTAGTATATTCTTAATACTTATCATGCAATTATTAATTGTTGCTTATAGAGCGGTTTTCAAACGAGTGTCGTAAAACCAAAACCAAAGTAATTACTTTGGCCAATCAAGAAGGACGGAGACAATCCAGTAAACCAATCAAAACTCGAAGTAATTACACGTAGCCGACACAAAGCGCGGGAAAATGTGCACGCGCGAGCCACAATTGGTTTTGGTTTCACTTTTGATTGGTTGAAAAAGCGGCGCGAGAACTTTGAACCAATCACTGAGTGAAGTAAATGCAAAACCAAAGCAATTCGCTAATTACTTTCGACACTCAATTGAAAACCGCTCTATATACTATTTAACAATTAGACCCGTAGCCCGCAAGGGCTACGGGTCAATAGCCCATGAGGCGAAGCCCAATGGGCTATTGACCGGTGGCCCTTGAGGGCGAAGGGTCTATTTGTTTTAGTATCACTCAACTAGTCAGACAGAAAAGGTAATAATAAAGTTAGCAAATGCAAGTTGAAATATTTATTTGGGAATAGAACGAAAGAAAGCGTCACGCTTTTCGCTACTCGAGGACTATTACTAATAGTCCTCTAGTAGCGAAGCCAATCAAAATGCAGGATAGTGGAGTGATACTTATGTGTTGTTATCCCATCAAGTAATCGTCTTGAACAATTGCAAAAAACTGTGAAAAGATCCTCGAGATAAGACTCTCTGTAAAGTTAAAAAAATTATCTGAATCGACTTTAGAGCCACTTCAAATTTGACAATTTTGTAAGGTAGCTCTGAGTCCGTGCCATATAACTTTTTAAAACTTGGCTAAGATTATCAATTTAGCCTACTAATAACTTTCCAGCACTGAATAACACGAGGGTCATTTCAGATGTAAACATTAAAAGACAACATACATATAGAGCCTTTTGAGTAGATGGGTCCTTTGTTGCTTTGATGACTTGTTGTGTCACAGTTGTGAGTGCATCTTGCGTTAAGCATTAATTCGAGTTCATTTGGTATCAAGACATTGCAGTTACGTTAGAAAATGTCGAAAAGTCAGTTGCGTTAAGAAATGTCGAAAAGTCAATCCTTTTTATAGTACACTTTCTTGAAGACGTTGAAACTGAATTGAGCCTTCTTAAGAGAACTGAGAATTGTTCACCTATCTGCTTTGTTGAAGGAAAGTGGCTGGAAAATAACCGACCCTGCCTGTTGAGCACGGAATAATTAAGCGCATTAGATAGCTACGACATTTGAAAGTTCGCTTTACTCTTGATACATGCTTATGGGGTTAACAGCTATGACGGAGCACCGATTTGAATATGCGTTTCGCGCAGGGGAATTTGGAATACTGAGTCGAAAATTCGAGCTCCTGCGGGTTTTCCAGGGAAGTTTTAAAGTGTTATCATTAAACGAAACGTTGTCGTAATTATTTTATTTTGTTTTCCTACAGTCAGAAGAGAAATGAGGTTCGTTTGCTGGAAAGAAAGCACGAGATGGAAATGAACAGATTCGAGGTATGAAATACCTATCTCATATATACATAATTTGCCCTATTAGAATAAATTGCATGCTCTTGGAAGGCAGTGTATCACGACTTAAAATGCTGTTTTCTTACAAACACGATGATCAACTTTAATAAAGTGTCAAGCTTAAGTCTTCTAACGTTGCGGCACTTATTGGGGGCATTGTAAATAAAATCAAATCCAATGTTGGTTTTCTGAAGAGAGAGGAAAACTATAACTTAATACCCGGAGAAAAACCTCTCGAAATAGGGTAGAGAACCAACAAACTCGACACGCACATGACGTCAAGTACGGGAATCGGACCCAAATTTCTCCGGCCGAGAAGGACGGTAAATTGTACAGAGGCCACGTTTTACAATACTAAAATATTCACATCCCTGAAGGACGTCTTAGTGGGCCCATGGCCGAAGCCAGAAAAAAATTACGACTGAGGCAATGTCCATGGTTAAACTCTCCTCGTAGGCATTTAGGGTGTTTTTGATGCCTACATTAAAGACAGCATTGGGATCCTCCCTTATCAAAAGAAAATCAGGAAAAATTGAATGACTGAAGCAAGTGCCTCGGATTGCTTCATACTGGCAATGATCGTCACAGTTATGAACGTAATTTTAGCAATTGCGTAGAAAAGCCTGAAAATTTTCAGGACTTCAAAGGGGTTTAAACCTCGCGATGCCGGTGCGACCCTCTAACCAACTGAGCTGTGAAGCCACTGATGTTAGGAGCTGGTCATTTGAGGATTCAAATGCTCCTGTGATGAACGAATCAACGAGCGAAATTATACATGAAATGAATCATATATTGAATCAAGGTGAAGCAATGATCCTCGCAGTTATGAAAATTTAGTAATTATTCATGACCCATTCTGTTCGTGTTGATACCCAATTCGATTTCCCGCGAACTGTTCTGCAAACACATTTGATCCTTTCTTATAGAATGATATAAAGAATCAAGAAGCCCAACAGGAGCGTCTAACCAGGTAATGAGTGTTGTTTACAATCAACTAGAGAAATTTGTGAAATTTTGGTTGAATTGCGAGTTTTGGTTCGGTAAATTCTCCCTCACTCTCTATGAATCTGAAGATGACTGGGAATGGAATGGGTGCAAAAGGGGTTAAACTCATGCCGGTTTAATTTTGTTTCAATATCTTGTAACAAAATAGAGTAATGAGAGTATCCAGGAAAGGATTTAATTTTTACGGCCATGTCGAAATGGAGGAAATTAGAACGTCAAGGGTTCTCAGAAAAAGAGGAAAGAGAAATAAACCGTACGAATCTTTCCTGTGCTGCGTTTTAACAAGGTTAGTTTGATTGCAAGAGCATCTTCGCGCAGGCTATATTTGATTTGTTTTGTAAGGCAGCCGTGTCTTTACGAACTGTTAAAAGAGGTTAGGCGTATTCCTTCGTCCTCTTTAACTCAGCCAACTGACCTAAGGTTTCGTCCATCAAAGTCATCAAATAACCACGCAGTGTGACACAGAACTAATACTAAATAGGTTTTACCAAAATCATTGGACCCGAAGATGGGGGATTGGCCCTCTTTCGTCATCTTCTCTTGGTACCGTCTATTCCAAGTGTTAGTTCGAAAGCAACGGTTTGTTCATTTAAAAAACCTTAACATATTTCAATTGTTCTGTAATCCTAAATCGAAATATGAACGAACAGATGAAGCCCGTCTACAGAACGCAATCTGTTTTTTGTTTTAATTTAGAGAAATTGATGAGATTAATGCACAAAGAGAACAAAAGAAAGGGAACAAGGAAGAGGTGAGAATTCTAAAGAGTATCCTTTATCAGATATCGTGAATTCAGTGAGTACGGAGCTAAAATGACCCTTCTCCAAAATGGCGGCAACGGATTTGAATGAGTTAAAATTGAACTGAATGAAAAACTGATACCAGGAATAGAAAGAGAACCTTTACTTTAGTAACCCTGCAAAGTTTCAGCGTATTAAGTGTTATATCAGCTGAGAAAATGTAAGTTGAAATTTGACAAATTTACAGACGTTTGTATGACTGTAAATTCTTCATCTCTTAACTTACATTTCCTCAGCTGATATTACACCTAATATGCCGAAACTTTGTAGGGTTTCTAAACTAAAGGTGCCCTTTCTATTTCTGGAATTAGTTTTTAATTCTTGGTTTACAAAACAAGAGAAAATGGCCCCCACAAGTTTGGCATAATAATAGAGTCAAATTCCCAAAATGACATTTTACTCCATTGTTCTGTTCACCAATATGGCTGCTGTGACGTCACATGCAAACCATCAATTGATCGTTAAAGAGGAGAGATAAAGGGAGTGACTTGCAAATTGCTGAGTTATAAAATACTAGACGCCTATTTGCGTGAACTCGGGCTTTCCTGACGTCCTGTGTCGTCAAATTAAAAATAAAGAATAAGACGTAGAGTAAAGATGTCAGCTAGCTTATTATTTATTGTTTAAGTTCGAGTGATGGCAATGATTCTCGTTATGTTCACTCGTGAAGTGAGCACTCGTAAAGTTCGCGAGCCGACCCGTTCCGAAAACACTCGACATCTGTATGTATGCGAGATTAGGTAAATGGAGTTGCATAAGCTACGATAAAGGGGCACAGAGGTTTCCAAAAAAAAAACTGTGACCTTTTAGCGATTTTAACTTTCGTCTACTATTGAATAGAGATCAACGCCGAGTCGACTGAGCTTTCGACGATTGTAATATTCGTTACAAACTTTCCGCCGACTTCATTGTTGTAGGACGAGCAAGGCAATCACTAAACACATGCAAAAGGACTATATGCGTTCTCCTTTTTTTAATTACAGGTGTCGATCGATGAGGAAAGCGAAGCCGAAAATGGGAGGTAAATAAATATGCAATGACAATCATAATAAAGAAACTATGATTCATTGCTGTTGTATCTTTGATATATAACTTATTTACCAGTGCAAATTTATGATTTTTAAATTACCGTTTGCTTGTGCAGAATCCAGCAACTGGAACTGGAACTTGACAAAGTGAATGTTGAAGTAAGTAGCGCGATCATGGTCTGGGGCATGGTTTCTTAGTGGGGAATACACCTTATTCAGTTCAAAATGACCGCCATTTTGCTTGCAAATGAGGCCTTGTTGCCTCGTTTTTAAACTTAAAATTCAAAAGAATATTTAAACTTGAACGAGGCAACTAGAGCTAAATAAAAAAGCCAACAAAATAATTCTGAAATGGTGGCCATTTTGGAATAAGGTGTATTGCATAGTTAACTGGAAAAAAGAGAAAACGAGGCGAGTGGGAAACTGACATGAGACAAGGCTGCTTCATTCCTAGTGTCCAGAGTCTCACCGTTTCGTCGTTCTCCTTCGTTCAATATTCGCTCTATTTGCCAATAAGGAACCTTGTCTGACAACGAAAGTCGTTACCTTAAGGGCCCACAGACGGATTTTTCGCGGGTTGCTAAGGAAGTGAAATATTACTTCCGGTAACTGACGTCATCATATCATGAGCTGACAAGAAAACCCACTCACGAGCAAAAGTCACCGCACAAACTGTTGTTTCCATCGAAGGTTTTTTCTCGCCCCTCTTCGCGCTCGTTCGCAGATCAACTGCGCATGCGTAAACGAACTGACTTCCGGTTTGAGAAAAAAGCTAAATTTCCGGCGGTTTTAAATTGAATTATTATTTTTTTCATTTGGCACGTTTCACCCCCAGATACAGAAAATAGCTAGGCATTAATTTTTTAAAATCATCTTTTTTGAAAAAGTTATGGGTATTTCAGTATCGTTTATGTCTTTAAAAAGAACATTTTTCAAAATAAAAATGCTTGGCTGGATGCAAAAACGAATACAAATTATTAAACCATCGATTAAATACCCAAACTGGGTAGCACGGAGACAAATTTAGAGTTTTCTTTTATTGGTCACGTGACTGTGGGCGTGCTATGATGGCGTCGTATTTAGGGTCATTGGCTTACGAAAGTTGGAAACTGACCAAAATAGTGCCAAATTGTCTCAAATTACTTAACCATTACATCGTTATCAACGCACCCCAAAAATTACGTCAGTGGGCCCTTAAGATTCTTTAACATCGCACTACAGGCGGATCGCTTGTTTAAACGCAAGCTGGACCAAAATTCGATCGGAATATTAAGAGTGGTAACCAGGAGACCATGACAAGAAGCTTACAACTTCGAAAACGGCCCTTTTTCTAATACCGAGTTATTCTTTATATTAATTATCATATGATAGCAGTCTTTTTCAAGAAATCATCAACCTTACATAACAAATGAATATGTAAGAAATTAAGAATTGTCACTCGTGCGAGCCAAATCGGAAATTATGTTCGGTGAAAACGCTGGGCTAGTATGTCTAGTATGAAAGTCTCCCTCTCATTAGTATGGTTTCCTGATGACTGAGAGCGGTACTGCCTTTGTTATGAGAGAACTTTCTCATCTACACAGAAGTTTTCTTCCTATAAAGTTAACATGGACCTATTTTGGAGCGTCGTACTTTTTGTCTCGCGGTTCTCTGCAAACCTTTACACATGACATTGGAAAATTGTTGTATGGGACGCGTTGAAGACTACAAAGATATTTTCAACTTTTTACATTCTTGTTCTAACGAACTATTTTGTTTTGTGGTTAAAACAGAAAGAATTGTTGGTGGAAAAAAGGAATAGTTTGAATGCCAGTATACAGGTTTGTTTAATTACATTTTACCTGTTTCATTATTGCTCTTTAACGTTCCTCTTATTGTTATTTACGTAATTTTGCGATCGTTACTGAAATTTCGGTTGTGTTTATTGTGTTTTTCTGCAATATGAACTAATTTACAACACAATTGAAACTAGACGTAAAGACAATAAGCCAGTCAGTCAACAAGTTAAGTCACTCATTTATTTTCTTTTCTTCAGATGACACAACGCCTGGTCGATGAATACAAGAGGTAAGTATGAACATAGGCAGCCCAAGTTCGCGCCACTAGAGAGCGTGTAATAATTAATTACTAGCCTGGGAAGATGACCTTTGAATGCAAAGCGGTCAAATTAACTCCACCAGATGAGGTACAGTCACTCGTAATGATGGAGCTGTTCGAGAAGCCGCTGTGGGGATGGGGTAGTGTTGTTTTTTTTTTTTTTTTTTTTTTTTTTTTTTTTTTTTTTATAATAATAATTTTATTTTTTAAATATGCACACTTACACCATAAAACATTGCAAACTACAGTAAACGATACAATGAGTATTGCAATACGAACGTGACATGAATTACAGCACTACTAAGCACTAATTGCATTAAAATTACGTTTTCTAACATGAGAAGAAAAAGAAAGAAAAAAAAAAAAGAAAAGATAATAATAATAGATAAAATAAATAAATGACATACGACTTCTAGCACTTCTAAAAACCATCTCTTTCCTTTAGGGTTACATTTATAATGATAGTTTTAAAATAGAGGAATCAATATTTAAAAATTCAAGGTTAAGGTTAAGGGTTTAGGAGACTCGTTGCAGCAGGGACAGAAGTGGCTTCCATTTCTTTGAATTTCTTATTGTGTTGTTTTCCAATTGGTGCGTCTGTTTCAGGGAAAGCAAGAAGTTGTTTTGGGTTGGGGATCGTTCTTTCGAACGGCAAATCCAAATGTAGTGCTTAGCCATTAGGCAAAAAAAATTAATTTGGAGTTTAAAATTGGAGTCGTCTGGCTTCAGGCCTAAGGCCGTTTCCATTCCTAAGTGGTTCTCTTTTGAAAGCACGTGGCACGCCTGCAGCCATATAGATAGGTCATTCCAAAAAATTCTACTTTTTTTACATCCCCAGAATAAATGTAACAGATCTTCTTTTTTATCATGGCAGAAGGTGCATGTTCCGTCCTCTCTAATTCCTATTTTTTGCAGAAAATTATTGGTCGCCAGCCGTCTATGTAAAAATCTGAAATTGAAGTCAATTAATTTGGAACTCTTTGTACACGCAGCAGACAATAGGTAGGCTTTTCTCCAGTCAATTTTTACCTTGGCTGTGGACCCGATTTCTTTCTGCCACCTGTCTTGAGATAATAGCGGTCGTTCCGCTTGGTCAGAAATTAATTTCTTGTAAACTATTCTCGATGGTTTTTGGTGCTTTAGGAACGTGTTCATGAAATTGTCATACTTCAGCTGAGACCTCGGAATCTGTTGCTGTAAAGGTTTAATAGCAGAGATTATGCCAAAAAAAGTTAGTGGTCTGGCTTTTAGTTGATATTTATTTTGAAAGCTGGCAAGGGAAAGAAAGTTGTTAGAATCATCCATTAAATGTTTTACTTGTGTTATACCTTTGGAAAGCCAATCTTTGCATAGTACTGGTGCATTGTTTATCCTTATTAATGAATTTTGCCAGAGAGGTAGAGCTAGAAAGTGATCATTGGACACTATTCCTTTCTCAAAGAAGGTCTCAGACCATATTTCTATAACTTCTTTAACAAAAGGGTCTTCTATGTTTAGATTACCAATGTCTTTTTTGTTTAGGTTTCCTTTAAAGACGGCGTTGCCTCCATATGTTGCGAGTTCTAGATCAAAAAAAACTTTCCATTTGCTGCAGTTTTCTGTGTTCAGGTATTTTTTAATCCAGGTAGCTTTAAGGGATTTGTTAAAAGTTGTAATATCGATCATTTTGAGTCCACCTTCAGAATAATCATTGATGATAACCTTGCGTTTAATTTTATCACCTTTATCATTCCATAAGAATTTAAAAAACATCCTATTAATCTCTTTAATTGCATGGTGCTTAGTTTGCAACGATGTGAGTACGTATACAAGTTGCGATGCTACTAGGCTCTTCAGAACAACAATTTTCCCTATTAAGCTAAGTCTTCGAAATTTCCAGCATCCTAAGATTGATTTAACTTTCGTAAGCTTTTCGTTGTAGTTTAAAGATATTGCCGTATCGCGATCCGTTGCGAACCAAACGCCAAGTGCCTTAGTCTTTCCCTATTGCCATTTAAAATTCATTTCGGGGCAAAATGTTTGATTGCTGTTTGTTTTAGACCCTATCCAGAGAGCTTCTGTTTTCTTGTCATTCAGTCTGAGGCCAGATATTTTACTAAAAGCTTCTATCAAAGAAAGCGAAGACTTAAAGGATTGTTCAGATCCATCTAAAATGAGCGTCGTATCGTCTGCATATTGGCTTAATTTAAATTCAGTATCCTGTATCTTAATACCTCTAATTTCGCTTTTATTTCGTATGGCTTCAGCGAGTATTTCTACAGAGAGTATGAAAAGGTAAGGCGATACAGGGCACCCTTGTCTGACGCCTCGGCTTAGCTTAAAAAAATTGCTTGTCCATCCATTGTTTAATACGCAGCTTTCGATGTTACAATAAAAGAGCCTGACCCAACTTGACAGCGAGGGACCAAAACCAAAATGTTGAAGAGTTTTGTTGATAAAAGACCATTCGAGAGTATCGAAAGCCTTTTCAAAGTCCAGAAAAAGGAGAAGTCCAGGGATTTTTTTATTACCTGTATATTTGATGACGCTATCTAGTGTACGTATGTTGTCACTGATGCATCTGGTTTTAATGAAGCCTGTTTGATCATCTGATATTAGCTCTGGTAGAACTGTTTTGATTCGCTTCGCGATGGCTTTTGAAGCAATCTTGTAATCGCAATTTAATAGAGTTAAGGGACGCCAATTTTTAATCAAGATAGGGTCAGAATCCTTTTTGGGTATGAGTTTGACAATTCCTCGCCTTTGTGATATAGTCAGGTTACATATTTCATAGGAGAAATTAAAAGCGCTGGTGAGGGTTTCTCCTATGTCTTCCCAGAAAACCATGTAGAATTCACATGGTAGGCCATCTGTACCAGGTGATTTCCCTGCTGCCATGTCTTTTAGGGCCTCCAGGCATTCCTTAGCAGTTAACTGGCCTTCACAAGAGGATCGCTTTTCGTCATTTAATAATTCTCGTGTGGGTGGAAAAAACTCTTCCGGAAAGTCGCTCACTTGCGTTTTGGAACAGTACAGATTTTTATAAAAAGTCTCACACTCATGTAAGATTTCTCTGTCTGATTGAACCAGCTTGTTTTCGTTAATTTTCAATTGAGTGATTGTTCCTTGCTTGCAGTGTCGCTTCTCTAGGTTAAGAAAGTATTTAGTATTTTTCTCACCTTCGTTATACCATCGAGACTTAGATCTTATAATAGCTCCTTTTGTTTGGTATTCAATTAGGGTTTCATGTTCGCGTCTTTTCATGTCCAATTCCATCCACAAATCTTGGGAGTTATTTGCAAGGGTATTAGCAATTCGTCCCTCGAGGGTTTTTATTGATTTTTCAATGTCATCCTTCTTTTGCTTAATATTTTCCTTTTTTGATTTTCCATACTTCATTGATGCTTCTCTAATTTTCATTTTTATCATTTCCCACAATAGCCCAGGTGTAACAGTGTTATCTTGTGCATATTCGTGCTTAGTTTGAGTTATAGCTGCTTTAATTTGGTTTACATATTCTTCATCCTTTAGAAAAGAGGTGTTTAATTTCCAAAATCCTCGTCCTCGTTGGTTATTGTGCAGAGATAATTGCAAGGTGATCATTGAATGATCTGTTTTGTAACCTGGGACAATGTCTGCTTTGGTAAGTGTTGTACATGAAATGACTGGTCAAATTAACTCCATCCGATGAGGTACAGTCATTTCATGTACAACACTTACCCCATCCCCACAGCGGCTTCTTTAACAGCTCCATGTTTACGAGTGACTGTACCTCATCGGGTGGAGTTAATTTGACCTCGGACCCAAGCTCCGTGACCATTCACAAGATCATCAACTGTTAAATAGATCCTTCCACGGTTTTTGACCGCCATCTTGACTGGGGGGCAAACACGGCTAAATTTACAGTAAATGTATGGAATTTTGGCCGACTTTGAACCGCTGTAGGGCCGCTAAAAAGAGACAGATTTCCATAGTGATAGTGTCTTTCAAAAGACATTTATACTGAGATTATTTTCATGAAATATAAAGAACAGATTCAAGCTACAACGACCATAGACGAATTTTTAAGATTCCATACCTAACCCTTCTAAAACCATCGCGGCAAATTGCCGCGAAATTAGAAGCAATATGAAAAGATATATTATTCGAATTTACGGACATCATACCTTCCTTAATGACCTTATTTTCTGTTGAATGAATGATATCAATAAAAGTATTTAAAGTAGTGGCAAAAGATGGAAATCTGTCTCTTTTTAGCGGCGCTTCAGCGGTTTAAAGTCGGCCAAAATCCCATACATTTACTGTAAATTTAGCCGTGTTTGCCCCCAGTCAAGATGGCGGTCAAAAACCGTGGAAGGGTCTATTCATCAGCTATCGTGGAATCGGAAGCAGAAAATGCTCATTTCCAGCCAAGTGCGTGGGGATTTTTGACGACGAAACATTCACTGAGGCTCGCAAATGATGGGGCTTTAGCTTTGCATGAAAAAATCGCGGCTGGGATGGATTTTCGAGGCGAAAACCGCCTCTGAGCTGACTACGGTCGAAATCTTAGTGTGCAGCCTTGACTTCGTCTTAGAACAGTGAAAACACGGAATTCCTGAAACGTTAAAATAAGCACCAAAACGCACAAGAATACATCAGAGGTGAGTCAGTTTTATTCATTTTATTGAATGAACGTTAAATTGAGCGTTTTTTGGGCTTCATAATAGACGGTATTTTATTTCCCATACAAAGTCTTATAACGCGTTTAAATTCTCAACGGCTGCCTGTAATGCAACACCGCTTGCACTCAAAGGTCATCTTCCCACTAGTAATTAATTATTACACGCTCTCTAGTGACGCGAACTTGGGCTGCCTATGGTATGAACTTAAGTTAAACATCGAAAAACAACACCACCAAGTCAGAATGCGAGGGGACTATACTCACCGGTTCTAGTTGTAGTTTAAGGCTTGGGTGTAAAATACGTCAGGAAAATATGATTGATCGGCCATATCACCCACTAGATTGTCTGGAACAAGATGAAATCTCCATTGAAGATAAATAATATTGTCTTCATATTTGCCTTAAAGTGTAATATTGATCAGTTGACAAGTCACGTGATCAAAAATTTTACACAATCGTAAATCAGCGAATTGGTGTCAAATTTCATTGCTATATATACATAAATTAGCGTTTCTGATAGACGTCTAACATATCTAACTTCCTATGGTTGGAATGATCTTCTTCGAGTCTTAAAATTGGAATTATAAAGGTGACCTTTGCCCTCATAAAATTTTCTTAGAAATGGTGGACAGTCATTCCAAACTTGAAAAGCTGGAAATATTTCATTTGCAAAAAGCGTTTTTATTTGATAATCTATGCTAAAACCGTCATCTACTCTTCAAAACGTGCTATTTTTCGACAAATGGTCACGTAACGTGTCACGTGACTAAGAAGATAGCCTAGAATTTCCAATTCCCATTTTCGTTTCACTGTCATTCACCACCAGTTAAAGCTCTTGGCACAGGTCTC
>NC_090891.1:2532635-2537635 GCF_036669925.1 Montipora capricornis | reverse complement strand
AAAAGAACGCCATACATTGCTTTGTATTTAAAGCTTTTTACAAATATTGTTGATTAATTATCTTCGAAAAATGCATGGCTACCCCCAATTTTCGTTTTGGATTTCAATAACACTCGTTAAGATCTTCTTTTCCCGCATGTTCAGTAAACCGTACAAAAATACCTTTGAATTAGTAGGCACCGTCCTTAACACAACCTTTAGATGAGTATTTCACTAATAACTTTTTAATTCCCGTCATTTTCATCTTTTAGCTGAAAGAAACAAATCAGGAAAGAAAGAAGTGAGTGTTGAATTAATAATTTCTGGGCAGGATATCTGGATAGGTCCCTGCTTTATTTTGCATACGCTCCTTTGTTGATGAGAGACAAAGCAGTCACAATAAAAAGTATGTCAGACTGCAATGAAAGGCAAAGTGCAAACGGTAAACTTCTGCTTGTCCTAGAGACACACATTTTAACCAATTATGTCTTTTGAGAAAAGGCCCGAAAAGTGAAATTAACAGGAAAGAAATTGGCTCAAATAATAAAAAGAAAAGTTCATTACTTTTTTAGGAGGCATAACTTTTGTAATTTGCCTTGTACATGGTTTTAAGTCTCTTAAACTGAAAAATTTCAAACTTGTTTACCGATTATTTCCAAACTTGTCTTTGGTTCTTCTGTTAGCTATTTACAACTCGGAACGCAGCGCAAAAATCCCGGACGTAGTGTCACCTTATCCGGTTTAAGAAAGACGTATACCTGTGAGATTTGTGATCCCTATTGGCAAGAAGGTTGAATGAGGTTAATAGTTGAACCTCATGCACTTTTCCCTTGAAACTTTATCAAGTGCCTTGAAGAGAATGTGGCAAAGGCCGTCCCACCCAAGCCTAATCGCTTGAAACTCGTAGTCGAAACCCTCAAACAGGTGGCGCTCGATCAAAGCTTCCATATATATAGAGCTTGTGAACCTGTTGTGAGATAGTAGCCTACATTTCTCTCCGAAATATCCGGTAGAACCTTTGTTTACCGCTGGGCCGTCAGATCTCTCAAAGTATCTACGATCTCCTGCAGTCACAACAAACGAAAACAAACATCTCTCTGCCGCTGATAACAGCATTCTTGCATCTCGTTTGCAGAGAAT
The DNA here is from genome assembly GCF_036669925.1 of Montipora capricornis. Classification (NCBI taxonomy): domain Eukaryota; kingdom Metazoa; phylum Cnidaria; class Anthozoa; order Scleractinia; family Acroporidae; genus Montipora; species Montipora capricornis. Next base: position 2,536,516 of record NC_090891.1, on the reverse strand, counting down.
TTGAAGGCTCGCTGAAGAAGACAAATGATTTGCGTGAGGAGGTGAGTGTCGAGAATCAATGCGATGAAGAAATCATCGTTTTCTATGCGAGCAGGAAGGGAGGGGCTCGTCAAGCTTTGTTTTAACCGTCACCAACGTGACTTAACCGATGTTATTTTTTTCCTTTAGGTAAAAACCAAGCACGAGCGAAAGCGGAAAATAAAAGGGGACATTCAGGTGTGTAAGGTAAAAAGTAAGTCTGTTTACGAGCTAAGTGGCCCATCAGAGCCGGAGCTTATCCCGGTTTCTGTGGCATGAAGCGACTAGGAGTATTTTTTTTACTCCCCCATGGATGGGATGCCAGTCCATCGCAGGGTTACCCCCAGCATTTCGCCGGTACCCATTTATACACCTGAGTGGAGAGAGACACCGTGGGAGTAAAGTGTCTTGTCCAATAACAAATGGACCCGAACCCGGACCACTCGATCCGCAGTCGAGCGGTCTAACCATGAGGCCACCGCGCTTCCCACAGGTGGATAACGTGAAATGCGTATATTCACGGCCCGCGGAGCAGTTTTTGAAGTGCCGGATCTGCTCCACCTCTTCAATGGAAGGGAGATGGCGGACTCTTTTATTAAACTCATTAATATTGGTGCCGAATCAGTGCTCCTTAATTCTTTACTCTTTACAAGTCATTAAGCACTTAGTATAACAAACGAGCCGTTATTAACGTACTGTGAGAGAACGCACCAGCATAATTTTGGCTGATTTAGTTGCTTACTGTTACGAAATAGGATTCCTCGAATGTACCGAAGTTTCTTTTTGGATTATTGTTACGACCAGCAAATTCATTTTCCACATCGGCAAGGCAAAGTTTGTCTGTATCTCTTTGTGAGAGTGTGTGGTACTGTCAGATTACTGAACCTTTCTTGAGTCATTGTTGATCGAAGCCATGCTTGTAATCTTCGAGCTGACAAAAATGAGCTTTCTCCTGCTGTTTTGGTTGCGGGATTTACCGGCACAAGCTTGTTGCTGATCATGACATCTTCATTTGTCATAGTTTTCTCAGAATGTCATCAAAACGAAATATCAAAACAATTCATCAAAACTTTAAAAATCTCAACAATTCCAGAAACTATATCATCAACATAAGGTTCAGAAAGAGGGGAGGGGGAGGGGAGCTCCTGCCCCCTGGGCCCTCACCCTGCGCGGTAACCTCGTCCCCAGGGTTCCCTGGCCAAAGCCAGGGAAAAGCGCCCTAGGGACGAGGCTACCAGCGTGGGCCCTGCTATTTAATTTAGCTTCAAGCTGAAGTGTCTCTCATTCCACTGGATACACAAATTACAATTTCTTAGCTACGTTTATAATTTAGTTTGGACTTATCACGTTTCACATGACACTTCTTCTCAAAGCCAATGACTCTAATTTTGTCGATCATTGAAACTTAGGGAAATTTTAGAATTATGTTACCCGTTAAAGTCTTTGAAATATATATCATGGGTTTTTGTCCAACAATCCACCGTCTACTAGTGGAACAAACCGGTCGGGTGGGTGGTGACCAAATAGCCACTGAACACTCGGTCTTTGTTTTTCCTGCAGAATACCTTGACTCGCCTGAACGGCTCTAATCAAGGAATCTTCCCTCATTTTCAGGTAGGTGAAGACAATCCGATTCAGAATTGAGTCTCTATAGGAAGAGAAGTCTCAGCTTGCCTTTTATGCCAAGAGGTGACCATTTCACGGCTTCGATTGAACAAAACAAAATAAGGGTTTGAGATTTGGTATCCAACATGCCGCCTAACCCATTCCTTTTCACACCATGGATTGCATGCATGGTCACTTGACGTTATTGAATAATAAAGTTGATTTGGCCAGACGATTTTTCCTTACAGTTCGCATGCAACTATCTCATGCCACGACTTCACCACAAGCCAGAGCTAAGACACCCTAACGACAGAGGTTCACGAATCGTGTACGGGTAAATGGTCGTAATTCACGACGAACTGCTCATTTCACAGGAAAGTCAAAAGCAAACTGAATTGTCTAAAGCACCGGCTTAAGGCAGGCTGGACTGATTTTAACTAACAAAAGAATTTATTAGACACCTGTTGTTCCTTTGCAGAATTTGTTGGAAAAGAGAATTCAAGTTGAAAGGTACAATTCGTTAAAGTCTTTTGTTTATCAAAGATACCATTTTATAGAAAGACGCTTTTTTATCTTGCTAAGAAAAATCGTAATGGAATTGTTATGGTTACCCCGTTCTTTTCTCGGCTTTTAAGTTCGAAAACCGAAAAAAAAGTGTATTCAAACTTTCACCTTTCAAATTTTCTGTTTAACGTTCAAACAATATTCGAGACATTATCAAAAGTGGGAACAAATTAAAACTACTATCTTGACATTGTACGGTGAACGTTTTGTTGTTATCGGTGTTATCGGTGTTAACAGTCTGAATCTAATTTTTAGAAAAAATGCTCAAATTGAAAGGGATTTTGCAATCGCTCGACTTGAGGTAAGAATTCATGATTGTATATCCATAATATCATCATTATTGTCATAATCATCATCCTCCTCAATCATCATCTAACCTTTCAATCCTCTTCATGGATTAATCCTGTTTCTCCAATCTTCTCCCTCCGATCGTTAATCATCCAATCATCATCAAATCTTCCTCATCTATCTATCCTCTTTCCCCAATCCTCCTCCTCCTCCTCCATGGCCAATCATCAATCTTCCTCTTCCAATCGTTCAATCATAACTTATACTCCCATACCTTAATGACCTCGATGTCGGAAAAGACAATTTCCGAGTTTATGACTGCCTCCTCTTCAAAGCGAGTCTAAGTGTCAAGTTTTTGTGATGGTAATAAGTTCTACTTTACATAGAGCGGTTTTCGATTGACTGTCAACCTAAACCAGATCAATTACTCTAACCAATCACAAGTGGCACAGACAGCGTGACGAACCAATCAGAATTCACAGCTCGACATGTTAGGGGCCTCACCTCGTTCATAACTTCATGCTTAACTTCTTTAATCGTTTACTAACTCGGACATTAACCTATTTCTTTTTCATTTTTAGACAAAGATCGAGTTTAATGAAAAACAAAAGTAAGTAAATTTGAAAATTATAGCCGATGGGTTATGCAATCCTGTAGAAATTCTCTCAGGCTTTTCTCATTGCTTTTTATAGCGACTTTCTGCTGCCTTTTCGCCATTTACTCGTAATATGAATTAAGGGCTCTTTCGAGGGCCCCAAATGCCCAACCATTTTCCTCAGTCACCTAAGGCAGCACTTAAATTTGTAGTGTACGATGTTTAAGATATACAACTATTCGGTTCAAGTTTAAAATTTCTGTAGCATCTAATAGCGATGGAAAGAGTGGAAATACTATTTTTCTTGACATCTTCAATCTTGCTATTCTCAATTAACTAAGGCTGGAGTGAAGGCACAAAAGCTTTATTTGGAATTGGGAAGGAATATCTACATGATATCGGACGCTTTTCTGCTCAATAAAGCACTTACGTCCCCCCCTAGTTGCAAGTGTATTGCTTGTAGTGTCATTTCGAAACACTAACCGTAACCATTTACCGGCTGCTATTTGGGAAATGAGCTCCCGACTTGAGTGACCAACGATCGAGCTTAATGGAACAAGCGAAATACAGTGTGTGTTAATTTTAATAAATACCATAAATGGGGTCTGGTCATGGTGTAAGGGCACGCTTATGTGTTGTATTTTGTGTAAAACGCTGGTGTACAGGGTCGAGTAATCTCATTGATAAGATAAAAGAGCCTAACCTTCACTGAAACTAGTTTGCTCCTCTATCCCTACCCCCCACCCCTCACCCGTCTTATGACCCGAGACTTTGCATTTTGCCCCGTTTTACTTAGTGAATCATTTTATTT
>NC_090891.1:2517635-2527635 GCF_036669925.1 Montipora capricornis | reverse complement strand
ACTCTGTCTTCTGAGACGTCCGCATGCAGTCTTGCCTCGCTCTTAGGTTCTTAGTGAAATGAGAAAATGATGGCGCACGTGGAAGGCTGATGAATATATATTTTCTTTCAAACATCGGACCGAGGTTGGCCTGCATGCGGACGTCTCGGAAGACTTCCGCTCGTCTAAAAATAACTTTCGTGGACATGACATATCCCAAGGGCTGGACCGGGAGCCTCCTTCTCTGTCCCCTCATTTTCTCTTGGTAGACTAAATGAACAAAACTGCTTCCTACCTACTCTCTTCCTGAATTACATTGCTTCTCTAGCTTTTCTGTCGTTCTTGAATAATTTCCCGCTACTTTCATCATTAGCCATTGCTGTGTCTCAAAATTTTGAAATTAGTTAACAATGGATGAGGTGTTTTGACGTCCCGAGACTAGGACAAAGAATAAAAAACACGAGGAATAAAGGTAAATTAATTCCGCAAAAAAAAAAAAAAAACAATTCGTAGAAACTCCACAAACGCTATTAGCTACAAGAACTCACGGGTCTTGATGAACAGTGCCCCACTGGTCTGCAGACTAAATCCGTCGGGTATTATTTCACACCAAACTCACACTCATGTCTGGGGTCATTAATTTATTTTTCATGCGTCTGTCCTGTCATTGATCATGAATTTCGTCTTAACATCCACAGACTACTTTGTCAATAACAGGACAGACGCATGAAAAACTGACATCAATTTGTTTTTCTACAATAGCAAAAAGGCAGAGGGGTCAATCTTAACTCAAAACACGAAAAGAACGCGAGACAAAAATGCGAGAAACTTCAATCTGACGCGAGCAATATCGCGTCATTATCGCATAAATTATAATTTTATGTGTCTGTCCGCTTATTGACAATAAAAATTAGCCAATGAGCGCGCGACAATTTTTGCAGTCACTGTAAAAAATTAAATTGATCTTCGCTTGAAAAACAACATCCTTATATAATCATTAACAACCCCTCCCCTGCTCTCCCAGGTTTAAGTGCTTATGTACCTAAGCCACTGTCCTTGATCAATGATGTATGGACCAAGGTTACTGCCAACACATTACACCAGAATCTAGTGGCTAAACCTTTCCTTGAGCGACAAAAGTAATTCTTTCGACAGGGCAGTGGAAATATTAAGAACAAAAGCCGTGATAAATTACTAAATATAACGTAAGTATATGCTCTGAACAATTGTTAATGTTGCCGGTTAAGGCTGGTGCTCTTTTGAAAGAAACCAGTGAAGCATTTAACAATACATTTTAAGTTTTATAACAAAGCAATTGATTTCTCTCCAGACAGATTGAGAACAGAAGGACCATGTGGCTCTTCACACCGTATCTGAGTCTGTCAGTTTTGGTGTTCACCGTTTTCAAGGAACTTTGTTTTGTGTCAGGAACTTTGAATATCACTTTTGTGTCTCAAGGATTCTCGTCCTACTTTCACAATAGCAATAATGAGCCAAATTCCACAGGACATCGGTCGGACAGCAAGCTCAGACAATCTTATGAGAAGAAAGAAGTTATGACACAGTTAGGTAACAATCCATTTAATTTTTGGATGTACAAGTCGAAATGGGTTGAATTGAGTGATTTACAGCTAAATGCCGATTTGATGTCAAAAGCTATTCAAACTGGTGATCCCACTCGATTGCGGAATGTTTTGATAAAGGCTCTGAACGGAGGACAAATCAATTTATTGGTGATTGGAGGCTCAAACAGTGCCGGAGGAAAACTAGGAGTGGACGAGGGAAGTCTAGACGGTTTGTTTTATAAAGTTTTCACGAATTGGTGGAATAACACTATTGGCAGGGTAACAAAAGCGTTTATGAAAGAATTCCAAGTGACTATTGGAGGAACGGGTAGTTACTTTTTTGCGTATTGTTATAACACGTTTATACCGAAACACACAAAGTTTGATATTGTTTTGACGGAAGCCTCCATAAATTACAACACTCGTAGCAAAGCCGAGTCGCTGGAGCAATTAACGCGTCAAGTCCTTGCGGAAACGTCGGCGCCCGCAGTGCTATACATTAACTTAGTCAGCGGTATTGGACTCGATCCGGTAACGAAGAAAATCTTTAACCCTTCGTGCACCAATTTGGAAGATTTCGGACAAACCAAGCTTGCTCATCATTATAGAATAACGTCTTTTAGTTTAAAGGAAGTTTTATGTCGGCGGGAAAATGGAAGATGGAAAGCAGCGATTACTAATTTCGCAGGCTCTGATGGCCGGCACATAGGAGTCAAAGCGCATGCTCTAATTGCCATGTTGATGATTCAGTACGTGCGCGGTGTTTTCAGTGACTTGTTAAATGACGTAGAGAAGCATTTAAAAATCGAGGAGGTTATCCCTTTGCAGTTGCCAGACTTGTTCTTCATTAAGCGCGAAACCGAAGCCTTAACGGAACCTTTATGCTGGACCGGGATAACACCTAATGCCTTTACGGATCTGCCACACCCTACCCTCCAAATTGATATTATTTACAACGAAGGCTTTACTCTATACCATAGCAAACGTGCAACAAAAAATGCAAAAGCTCTGGTGACTTCCGATTTACGCACAGACGCGCAAGGGGGCTGGGGAACATGGAACAGAGGCAACATTCTCAAGTTTGGTTTTCATGTTCGGCCGACTAATTCCCAGTCCCCAAGCTCACGGTCAGTGACTATTGTTACTCGGACGTCCGGAAGCGGAGGTAAAGCCAAGGTGTGGCTTGATAGCAAAGAGGGTAGCGCAATTTACATTGATTCAAAATCAGTTTTTGGAAGCAATCAACTAAATACTATCGGTACAAGAGTAGAGCCAGGATACCATACTGTCACTGTTCAAACTGTTCGCTGGGGAATGTTTCTCGTCAGTGGTCTTCTCGTGGGACCACCAGACTTCCAAAGGCGACGAGTAGTCTAACAATAAGGTGATGATATTGTTCATCAACGTGCATCATTTGCCTCTCAACAATTGAGCTTTATTAGGCCTGCAAAAATTTACATGTGAGGCATCGAGTGGTGGCTTTTTTCTTGACTTTCTTGTTGTTGAAATACCAAAATCAATCTCCTTCTCAAGAATCGCTGCTTTTAAGTCCTGTCGGGATATTTTTTAGTGCCCAGAGATTAAAGGTATTTCCTTCCTTTGTGCGCGTAAAACTAATATGCCAAAACAATAGTGACCTTTAACGTTTACTGCAATGTTTTGTTAACATTGTTTAATCATCTGTGCGAACGAGGAATGAACTATTTGTGTTAAAAGATTACTCCTCCTTTAAATTTTGACATTTTCAGGTAATTACGATTTTAAACTTATGGATTAAAACTTTCTCTATAGCATCCATAGCAATATAACAGAGACCGAGTGAACCCAAGAGTTTGTTCGCGTTCATTAGCCTCTACTCCAGAAAATGTTTGAGAGTCACTCTAAACTACTATCACTAACTGACCCAGAACTATGAAATACCACTGAAACCAGATTATTAAAAATTTCGAATAAAAATTATGTTTCCTGATTGTTGATTATTATTAGTGAATATTAAAATCACTTTTGACCAAGAGAAAATTCAATACAGCTGGAGACATTAAAAGCCAAGAGATGAAGATAGGTGTTTGAACAACTGGACAAATTAACAGTAAAATTGATATTCCGTGGAAACAAGAACACAGTAAGATTCCTCAGTTTTACCTATGAACTCAAAGTGCATCTTTCTGGCTCGCTTAAGGTCATACATGGTCTGCTTTAAGAGGGTCACTCTTTATCTGATCGTTTAAATAAACTTCTTGCGAATAAATGCTTACAAGCCTTTGCAAAGGACTTACATTATTTACGGATAATTTTAAAGTACCTCATTCAAATGTCAAAACTCATTGCGCACCATTTGGTAATTGTATATCTCAGAAATTAAATTCCAAAGTAGCTACCATAATGTCTCTGTATTTATAGTAGATTACTGGAGCATGAAATGAGTACGTTTTTGACTTGTTTCAACTCAATTAAAACATCAAGCAAATGCTTTTCTTACGTTTTGTTCGTAAGTCTCCACTCTGAAAACTTGACAAACTGAGCGAAGCTTATTTCAGAAAAAAACTTTACACCTGAAAAACGTTTTATAATTAGCAAGGAACTGTTTCTCAAAAGTTTTCAGCAGCTTTTTTGAGGGCTCAATTCCCTCTGAGTATCCTCGAAAACGGAGGTTTTTAATTTGAGGCAACAAACTTCGCCGCAATCCTTTTGCAATTTTTTATCCCAAAAAAATGTCAAAAGACCATCTCGACCTATACAAACTAGTGAATGGCAGTTTAACAAATGGCTTTCGGTACTTTGGACACTCGCCCCCCAGGATAACAACGCAGTATGACAATATTGTAATTATGGAGGATTTAAAGTTAAATGTTACGAAAAATTCGAAGCCTATAAACCGGAACTTCAAGTAGTATATTCTAAATTGGTATTTTCTTATTATAATTAGAAGATCGTAGAGTCAATTTAGAGCAAAAGAAACTCAATTACAGCTTTTCTCATTAAAAGACGACGCTTAAAGACAGCTGTTTCGACAGCTGACCTGATTAACAGTAAAGAATACCATCAATAGATGCCTTTCCATTCTTAACTGAACCTAAGAGGGCATCATCAGTTCTTCGTCAAGACGTACATTGTCAGCTCAAAAACGGTGAGTATTTTGTGTTTCGACATCAACGTTTCTCCAAACCGAATGCTTGCAAGCTTTTGCGATGTCGGAGATCGCTCGACTTGATGAGGAAATCTCTCAGTAGAGGTTCGCATGTTACTCTAGAAACGCTTCTACTACGTGCCGTGCGGTCACTACGAGCCTGCTTTGGTGAATTTTTTTCTCATAGGAGTAAAGCCAAAATCTTCTACTGTTTGATTGAAATTTATCACTCCAATATTACCAAAATGGAAGACGCACAGAAAACGACACTTTAAAAAGAATGTCCCTGCTTTCTAGTTGTATAGTGGTACTTAGGGCGTGGTGTAAAACGAGTCAGTCTCTTTGTAATCTTAATATCATGGTCGAATACCAAACGCTCGAAATTTATATTATTTTCAAATAAAAATGATAATCGTAGTCAAAAAGCAACTAAAAAAACTGTGAAGAAGATGAAAAAAATATATCATTGAACGAGACAAGCTAATGAGCTTTCGATTTCGCTGCAGGTTGTTGACATACTAGTAATTCTCTCTCACCTCTTACGAAACATAAAGAAACTGGCAATAGGGATTTCCGAGTTTATGTCTTCCTCTTCTTCAAAGCGAGGCTAATTGCGGAGTTTTTCTCTTTTTTCATTAATATGTAATTAAAAGTCTCTAACACTTACTAACAAAGTTATTGTTTAAGCACGACACTTACAATCTTATAGTTACAATAGTACTTTCAAAATGGAGACTTTTAAGAAGAAATAAACTTAAACTATTTTCTAAGATACTAATTACGGTTGACTACGATACTAATTTAACACTAAACAATAAACACTAACGGAATAAACTATACAGCTAAGGAAACAAAGAACAAGATCGAAACAAAAAGGAATCTTGTGACACCCCTCCCTAAGAAGTCTACTTTTGGGGTGGGTAAAACAAAAATAGAAGAGCTTAAATTCTGCTGAGGGCATCAACGTTGCAGCTGTCCTTTCCACTTCTGTGTTCCGCTTCCATGTCATATTCTTGCAAAGTGATACTCCAACGACGTAATTTCCGATTCTTGTCGCGAACGCTACTGAGCCATACTATGCAAATGCATTTCAAATTTTTACAACTTTGCTGTGAACTTCTAACAACTGCAACTGTATTAATGCCGATAGTTAGCAAACAACAGCTTATTAAATAAGCTAAGCTGAGAAAAAAGCTCCATTAAAGAATTTTGAAGAGTCATAAATGGACCACTGTTAGATGTCACAAACAAACTTCCTGTACAGTATTTATTCTCTATGAATTTTATCTACTGTTATATTTGTGTTATCTAAAAAGTTTCTGAATACTACTATGTGGATGTCCATAAACAACACCACAAATTATATTATGATGAGATTCAATGTCAATTTTTTCCACAATTCTTCAAAGTCATTGGTTGTTCTCCTAAGATCAATCCTGTTTATAAAAAACCCCACACCTACAGCGTTTGTAACAATGTCAATGAAGTAAACTAATACCCTGAAAGATAAGTATTGGATAATACTCTCAACCAACTTTTAGCTTAATCTCAGTAAGTCCCACTGTCGACAAAGGAAATTTACAGATTAGACAACATAATTTGAAGGTTGTCAAAATTTGCTGCCAAGCTCCTAATATTGCAATGCAGGATGAGAAATATTCATCAGAGAAGCATTGTAACGGAAATCATGCGCAATATAATATTGAACATTTACATCTGAAGGCAGATTGAGATCAACTTCTCTCATATTTAAATGCCCTACGTTGGAAGGGGAAGCGGAGATTTCTGAGCGAGCCAAAGACTCGAAGTCATTGCATCATAAGTAGATTGTCATTTATAACAATTCATTTGTACGACTGTAGAAGGACGAAAAACACACACGTTCCGCTGGGCATTTCTTCTTTTTCCTTACAGGGAAATCGCTAGTTTCTTTCACATGAATTACCTGGCTCACTTCAGTTTTTCTCATAAATATCTTTTTCCGATCGAGTCCATAAAAATTTAAAGTTATTGTCCTTCTTGGCTTTGAGGCAATCACTGAAGATCTTCTCGTTCCTGTCTGTGAGAAATTCTATTTTCTTCCAAATACCCAAGGTCACGAGATTTAACTTCGTGCTTTGTTAGAGCCTTTCTTTCACACCTCGTCTAACAAGCTTTACTACAAATATCTGATGACAATGTCTATTTTGAACAAAAACGCAATTTCAATGTGCGTATCAAAGAAGAAGGCACAAAATGGCCAATTGGCAACTTGCAACAAGTGATTCAAATTCCTCCCAGGTAACCTTGCCATCGCGACACATATACACAAATAAATTCCGTCGACGTTCCGTCTTCACCTTTCTTAATCTAAACACCATTTCCTTCTACGAGAATTTACTGTTTCATAAGAGTTTGTGATTGAAACTGCCCTTGAAGTGAAGTGAATCTATTACTCTCTCTCCTCGGAGCTTTTCAGGACTTCTTTACAATGCTTTGTGGGGGACTTTAGCCAGGCTGCTCCTTGGTCCTTGTTACGCGGTTTACAATTATTTTAGGAATTGAAAGATGCCCCTGTTCAGATAGGTCAGACCACAACACCGGGGACTACGTCCCCTACTCTTATCGAATGGTGAGTGGGTTCTTTAACGTCCCATACTATTTTAATTTCCAACGAGGGCTATGAGACGGGACCTTCAGTTTACCTCCAGCTTATCCGAGAAGATTTGAAAGTCTAACCATGTGCAGATGTAATTACCAAGGCAGCACTTTCTTCTCAGTTATTTTAAGATCCTGAGTGTTGGTCCGGTTGGAGTCGAACTCACGACCTTCCGCATGACAGCCCGATGCTCAACTAACTGAGCCACCGGTGCGCATTGAGCGTTTCCAGACCCAAGCGTTCACAATATTTTCCTACAGTGGTTAATATATCTTTGTCAACTCGTTTGATATAACAATTTTTTCTAATTTACAAGCCATTTACGTCGTTTTTGTTTGCAGGACTAAAGTCATGATGAGAGTGAAGTACTTGGGTATCCTGTTGTTGTTTTGCCTTAACCTTGGAGAGGTGCGTAATGTGGAACTGAATTATAACTGACTCCCGGTAGATTCGCTTTCCTACGCCAAAAGAGATCAAGCTTGGCATTCAAACATTTCTTCTAATTGGTTATTGCTTTCCCGCGCCTAGTGTAACCAAGAGTCAATTACCCAAGAATAATAAAAATCTGGTGTCAGGTTTGTCCTCATGAGCGTCAAAATAAACAATACACCAAATCGGTGAATTCAATGTTGTACCCAATTCAAATCCCCAGAAGTTAGATGTAAAGTGCCCCTGTGACCATCCTTATTTTTCTTTGGATTTCAAAACTATGTTAACCAAACATTAAGCGACCAAAGTTTTAAACCTTGATTTCAAAGAGACACCTGTTTATTTTAACCGGAATTTTCCCATTTAATGGTCCGCCATTACTAACTTTAATTTCTTTTGAGAGAGCTGGTTCGAGGAGAATATGGCGTCAAAGGCTCACTAGTTTAAAAATGCAATGCGTGTGCACACCGCAAAATTAATATGCAGTACGGGAATTTGGGGCCTTTTAAACTCGCGTTTTGCATTTATAATAAGCTGTATTTTAAGCTAGTATGCCTTTGACGTCACTTTTTCCTGGATCTAACCCTCCAACCCAATCGGTCAGTTTGAATGTGAGTTATGGCGGACCGTGAAATCCAAGTAAACGTCCTTTGGATAAAAATCAAAGCTCAAAATTTCGCTGGTCAGGTGTTAAGCAAACACATTTTCAAAATATAAAGAAAAAAAGAAGTGATTTTTTTTATAACAGGGGCACTTAAAGATTCTTTGTATACTGTATTTAAATTCTAATGTAGCATTCACATTTAAGAGATATGGAATACCTGGAACAAAACGTTTTATCCCCAAAGGGTTTGAATTGGGTACAACATTGAGTTAGCAGATTTGGTCTATTCTTTTTTTTCCGGCAAGACTTGGTTTTCAATCACGCTGATGGGCACTATTAATCTATACATGGGTGAAGATGGACTCTCGACCCAAGCAGGTTGTTTTCCAGCGTGCATGATCTGGAAAAAGCACTTTTTCATCTTTTTAAGTAGTACAGTTTGATTTATCCCTGTTATTGATGCTGGAAAAGTTTCACTAATGCTCAGTTTTGTGTTTTTTCCTTATGTATTATAATCTAGTCACATGTACAATTAACTGCCAACATCAAACTCATTTTGAGCGAGTCACACTTAAATGATCGACAGTATATATGTATCACTCGCCTATGGATGGTTTTCACCTGATGTCACAACAGCCATGTTGACTCTATTATAATGCAAAAAATGAGCCTTCATTTTCTATTGTTTTGTGCACCAACATGGCTGTCTCATCACGTGATTGAAAACCATCTAGAGAACTACCTCTCACACCTGACTCATGATTCCGGACTTTACGTCCATTACCCGGAAACGACGAAAAATTTTCATTTTCACGCAATAAAGAGTTAATAAGTGGCGCTAGACGGCTCGTTGGTATCTTGACACCAACTTGTGGTCGTGGGACTTGCAAAATAAGTGTTTCGGCAACCTACGAAACATTTTCCGGCCGAAAATCGCAAGGAATCTTTGGCAAATGTGCGGAAGTCGTCGGAAATTTCCCCGGAATCCGGGCAACGTAGATACACGAAAATCCCATGCGTTTTTACTCAGGAAAAGTCGGCAGCTGTCGTTATCATGTGCTGACAAAAGAAGCTCGTGACAAATGAGCTTTTATAAGGGAATCTTTGCAGCTGTCAAAAATCTTGAATTTGAAGGCTTTTAGCTTTGAAAACCATCAAAAGGTGACAAATTCTTTGGCTAATGATTCCATAAATTCTTTGTAACTTTTCGAATTTTCAAAAAGTCCTTGCTCAGAGATTATCTGGTATGTATGTCGGTTTCAATTTGCTAATGAGTCAAAAATGTAAAGAAAGATTCCCCTGTTAAAATAGACCTCTTTGAAGATACGGCGGCCATTTTGGTTTCTACTCTTTCGAAAGACATTATGGGATAGACTTACTTGGTATTTGTCCCCTGGGCATCCCATAATAGCTCTTTGAAACAATAACAATCAAAATGGACGCCGTATCTTGAAGCATCACGTTTATCCTCTCACGTTAGTTTTTCTTTGCCATATCTGAAGGTTCAAAGCAGACATTATCCAAATGGTAAGTTGCCCTTTCAGTGATTTTATAACGTCTTTGCATCAAGAACTTCTGTGTTTGAAAAAAGCCATTATTTCTCGGGAGAGGACAAAACGAGGGGCCCTACTCCATGGAGTACCGTATGGAGTATCTAA
>NC_090891.1:2512635-2515135 GCF_036669925.1 Montipora capricornis | reverse complement strand
TAGTAAGAAGTTATTCTTGCAGCTCGGCGGCTGGAATTTCTTCAATTTTTCTCATTTATTCTTCACTTGCTAGGAACTCCTTGAATAATTTTAGGTTGCATGAATTTTTAGTCTTCTTGTCAGCATTTTCTTGTTTGTCACAGAAGGATTTTACGTCATCTTAGGAAAACTTCACGAATCTATCGCTCGCCATTTTTCACCGACCGTTGCACAAACAACCAAGCAAGACGATATGAAAATACGCCACTCGGGTCCCGGATGTAGTTCCGTATGAATTTTATTAATGGTGTATTTTCCAGTAAAACACTCCTTTCTATATAATAATTAGTATCAACACCAATGAAATACCAAGTGAGCTTCTTCGCTAAAACATGATATCCTCACACGTGAAGATAACATGTTATTTTCACTCGTGAAAAAAATCACTGTAGCTATGGTTACATATGAAAATCGCACCGTTCGATGCCTATCTTGAAATGATTTAGTATTTCATTCCTTTGGTCTTCTCGTTTTGCGCTCACTCGTGAAATATTTTTCAACACTGGAAGGGAAATTTCGTATCTCCGCGCTGGCATGTAATATCCTTCATCTATTTTACATATGAATGAAAGAAAAACTCCGTATTTCGACTCGCTTTGAAGAGGACTGGACGACTAAAGCAGTAATTTCCGAGAAACTTCAACTCGAAAGCAACGTTGTACTACGACTAAGGCTAAAAAAACCGCGCTCACAGAGCAAAAACGAACAGAACTGAAAGAGATTAAATTAAAGTGTTAAAAACTTGTACAGAAAGTGAATAAAGTAAGTTCCATACGCCCAACAATTGTTATGAAGCTCTTACAAAAGAAAAAATACAATGGCACCAATGATTAGAAGTTTAGATCTTCAATTCCACTTACGATAAGGAAAGATCATTGGTGCCGTGAGTCGAAACTTATTTTTCTGTTGCTGAATGAACTTCATTTCCCTACATTTCATTTCATGAGATGTTCTGACGGGTGCAAATATAGGTGGTCCAGAGACACAGATAACGATGCTGCAATGTACAATTGGTTGTGGACGAACAAAAGTAGTTAATGAGAGATTTTTTGTTTTCGTCAACCAACATGGTGGTGATGACGTAACGTGAAAACCACCTATAACGTTTGTTTTTGGGAGTGAGAAGCAATTAATTACAATCATATTGTGTTACTAGGTGACCAAGCAATCTTTCAAAGCAGAGATCTTAAAGTGAATCCTTCCCTCTCATTAAAAAAAAGCCTTTTGGCTAAATTTTTGAATTTACCGCTCGGAATAAAAAAAAAAGTAATTACATGAGGAAAAATACGAAACCTCCTTTAAAATTCGTCCAAAAGTAGCTTTGTCTCTGAAAATGCAGTGAAAAAGACACAGAAAGGAGCGTACTCTTGGTTGTGGTGTCCTCCTGCCGGCAAAGAGACGTCTATGGGTGATTTTTTACGTTACGTCATCGCGGCCTCATTAACTCCTTTTGTTCGCCATTAGCAATTGTATCAATTGTATCAATTCCATCATTGTTATCTGTGTCTCCAGAGATCGGTTGCAAACCATCCAGAAGACTAAAATGTCTCTTTTAACTAGTCTATTTCTTGTCATACATATAGGCTGTCCACCCTGCGGTTGGCCCGTTGGTTGTGCTGCGGATTTTTGTGCTTTCGGAAGCGGCCTATGTAATTCAGACCTAGGCCTTCGTTGCGTGATGTGTCCCTGTGGCTGCGACACTGGTTGTATTGAAATTGAATACCAAGGATGATGTATACAGCTACAGCGACAATAAAAAAAAGAAAAGTTCACTCATTTAACTGAAAAGAAAACAATAAAAATCATTCTGATATTTGATATGTTTGTGGAATTGAATAATCTTTAGCATTGCCTACTCATCACAGAGTGTCCCCAATAGGGATCTTCAATCCCGCTATCCCGACCAAAAATTTCCCTTAATCCCGAGATCCCGAACGTTTTTATCGGCCAATCCCGGTCCCGGTCATGACGTCACAACGTGATGTTCAAACCTCGTCGTCAATTACAACTACAGTTGATTTAGAATACGCCTTGTTAGTCTTTTCCACCAACCATCATGATCCAATTGACCCTAATTGTAGCATTCACAATTACATTTTTGAAACCGAAGTGATGCTTGATTGTCGGTTATTAGTAGTAAATGAATCTGTTGCTAATGTATACGATCATCAACAAGAATACTTTTCACCCTAACATTCCTATTTAGCATGAAAACGCTTCCCGTTATAACCGTTGAGGAAAATGGTCACGTGGTCATCACTACCTACAAACCCATAGACCTTTTTGCAGATTCGGCGGCCATTTTGATTTCTATTGTTTCAAATAGCTATTATGGGATGCCCAGGGGGCAAATACATATTAATTTGCCCCCTGAGCATCCCATAATGAAACAATAGAAATCAAAATGGCCGCCGTATCTGCAAAAAGGTCTATGGAACAGGGATGGGTACAAAAATAGCAA
>NC_090891.1:2495135-2505135 GCF_036669925.1 Montipora capricornis | reverse complement strand
AATATTTCCAGTTCGCAAGCAAATGGTGTCCACCCTACTCAATAGCGACACGATCAGGGTAATGTTTGTGAAGCTTTGTCGGGATATTTACTCCAAAATAATTAAAGCTTTCACCGAAATATCCAGCGCTAAGGTGAAAAACAGTGACAAAAGGGCTTCGTTTTCAGTTATTTGTTCCCAATTGTTGTTGACGGTGGAGGAATCAGAAGTCTGGAGAAACATGAAAAAGATAATTGTCACCACCATTCAGTTGCAGGAGAACGAAACAGACGAAGTCAACTTTCATGCTGCCGTTGTTCTTAACACCATCTACTGGGCACTTTACGAAAATTTTCACAGCGCAGTCATGCAAATTAAGATTGACACTGACAAACGGAAAACCCAAACAAATGCAAGTGAAGGCGCGGACACTGTTGTCGATTCCGACTTTGTGGACGTTGCTAGAGTATCTGGGGCGGCGCTGCACAAACTACGGAAAGGAAGAGAAAAGATTGTTAATGGGCGGAAAGGAGCCAGGAGAGTTTCAGAAGCGACAAAGGAAAATTATGCAGCCGAAGTTAAAATTATGTCTGAAATGGTCTGTTCTGCAGAGGAGAAAACATCTTTGCCATTGGGTCTAAAAAGGTTGGACGAGGGAAAGTTGACTTTCTTCAATAGTAAGTTTACTGTTGTTTTGTTAACGTTAGATAAAAGAATAAGAGAAATGTTGACTGAAAAAAATCTGAAGAGATATCCAAAAAACCTTATGAAGCTGACAAAACAATCGGTTGCTTTAGACGAGGAGCTACAAGAGTTATTTTTGGCAGCATCAAAAAGGGCATGCACAGCACCATTTGAAGAGATTAGGGCTTGCTCCATATGGCAAGAGCTAGTAAAGAGAATATGTAATACCAGATTTAAGGAATTCTATAGTGCTCAAGAAGAGAAAAAACTGATTCAGGAGGGCAAAGTCGTTTCAGCCGACCAAAGCTTGAGGGACAAGCTGAAAACTTACAGTGTCGATAAGCGTACTTAATTAATTAAGGATGCTTAATAATATGATCTTACAAACTTAATTACGCTTTCTTCTAGGCAGCAGACCAGTTCAAGTGGTCTCTTTGTGATAGTTTATACTTAGGGCAACGTCAGCTTGCCTTATATAATATGACAAGTCTCGTTTTTACTGAAAAACAATAGTAAGTAATATAACAAAAGAATAACCAAAGTGACAGCTTGAAGAGGTCTTTGATCTTTTTATTGAGAGCTGTACTCAGCTTATCAGGTACATTGGTACTCCAACTCAGTAACTGTTAGAGCTGCAGAAAAATTAACCAAAAAAATGTGTCTGAGTGATAGAATAATGTTATTTTGAACTTGAAACTTGCACTCAATATATTGTATGAATTCAATGAAAGACCCATCAAAGGACTGCATGTCTTTATAGCACAAAGACATAATTAATATCTATAGTTCTCAGGTATGGCTCAAGTTTTGTAAGTTACATGCACACCAGTACATACCATTTTAAATATGTAATAAATAAAGGATCAAGAAAAGTTTTTAATATGTGCAGTCAAATGACTTTAAAAGACTATTTATAACAATTAATATATTTTGGTGTCACATTTTCTTGTTCCTATGTAAATGGTGACCAATGACTAATGCCAAAGTGCAGCCAGCTTAAAAAAGACACAGCATTTCATTAAAAAATTAAAATTCCAGGCTGAAATGAGATTTTATGACAAGAATTGTTATCTACTAACAAAATGAAATGCTTGGAGGAGAAATCAATTTACTTCAACTTCAGCCACACAACAGTTTTTAACTGTACTGAATGTACTTTTTTTCTGAAATGACAGAGGCACATTATCTGTTGTACTCCCCCCAAGTGATTTGGGCATACTGTATCGAGGTGCTGTAAAACTTCTGGTATGTCTTGGCTAGCCACAATATTAACTCGTTTTCTTTGGATGGTAGGGAATGGGAAAGTATACACCCATACTGTAAATGCCTGTGGCTATCAAAAATTGCACATGCCCCATTTTCCCAAACTAAAATTACTACTGTCCTCCCAACAGACACAAAGATGCCAACTGATTTCTGTTTCATGCTTGCCCGTTCCCTGACATTTGAAATGACATCCTGGAAGTTATTACCAGTAATAAAAAAATCTTTGGGATCCTCATAAGAAAGGAGGTGTAGATCATCTCCAACAGAGCTGAATGCATCTTCTACATCAAGCCCACCAACTCCTGCAGCAGAAAAGCATTCATCAAAGATTTTATTGCCCCCAGAAATACTTGAAACCACATGACCAAACCACCCCTCTTCAAGAACTTTCTTTGGTTCACCAATCAACCCAGAGGAGAACTTAAAACCCATTACAAGGGCTATTAGGGTGCATGCAGAGCTACCTTGCCTACCCTGAAAAGTGCTTTGAGAAATTTGGGAGGGAAAAATAAATTCTTTAACACCCTGATAACCATAAGGAACAAAATGTGCCACGATTTCAATGTAAGGCTGTTGATAAACAGTGTTCAATGTGGACACATTTGTAGGGCCAGATATAAGGACCTCTTGGTCCCTGTAGCCCTTCTGATCATGACTTGTGGCTCTAGCAGTGACCTTCAGCTCCTGTCTCAACTGAACCCTTCCAAGAGATGACCCATAATTCCCTGCACTTAGAGAACCATGGGCATGGAACTTGAGTGTGCCAAACAGGGATTCAAGTCGACTTATTGAGAGCCGCAATGGAGACAAAGAGTATCCAGGAAAATTATCAAAGAAGTATGACGAGAACTGTTTAAATCCAAAGACCATGACTCTTTGAAGGTCAAATGTCTAGAGGGAGAGAAAAGGCAAGCTAAATAAGAAATGCCATTTATTTAAAGGAGTAGTGTCACAAGGATTTTGCTGTTTTAGGTCAATTCTGTGCTTATAAAATCATTACTTTGGGTCTTTAATCATTAAACAAAATGCTTCTGTAAAGCTACAACGAATACATCAACGGAATTTTATCAGAGAGGGCTAACCATAATAAATTTCTTGAGGATTTTTGGAACATGCAGCATCAAAACCTGAAAAAATTGGCAATTTTTTTCAAGTTTCAATCTATTTCAATCCATGCCATCCATAGCGACAGGCGACAAGAAACAGTTTCAGTACATTCAAATAGCCTTTAATAACAAAACTAGATCATTCATTAGTTTTGAAATTCAATCAATGCGAAGACACCTGGCTTTTTGTAAAGTTGCCAAGTAGCGTGACAATGCCCCTTAAAGGGCTTAGTAAACAACTAATCCTAACTCACATTCAAATATATGAATTTCAATAATAATAATTATAATGATAATGTACTATAACTTTTATTTATATTTATAACATAGATAGGACCCTGCGCGCGCTCTCTGATTGGTCAAAAACCTATGTTTTATCAGAGTATAAAACATCGAAAAAGCGTGTTTTATCGTTTTGCGCGCGTAAAATCTATATCATAAAGCAAATGAAGAAGCCTAAGCCGTGTATTACACTGTGATAAAACACTCCAGTCATTTGAGAACACTCGAGAAATGTAGAAAACACTCGCCTGCGGCTCGTGCTTTCCACATTTCCCTCGTGTTCTCAAATGCCTGTCGTGTTTTATCACAGTGTAATACACGGCTTAGGCTTCTTTATTTGTTAAATAATTCATCAAATCTTTTCACTCGCACGCAATTGGTTTAAACACGTCACTTGACCGAATATCACCCAGCTAAAACTGGGGGATATCCGAGAATATCCCCCAATTGTCAAAACAACTCGCGTTGCGAAAAATATTTGAAGGATAATAAACATGAAAGCCTCCATTTGGGGCGAAAATATTCTCGGGTATTTGTCCTTGGACATTATCCGTTCCTCGAAGCTCATAGTTTTCCTCAAGCTGTGCTCTCCGAAAGCTGTTCGCTTCTCGGAGCAGATAATGTCCGCGGACAAATATCCTAGAATATTTTCGCCCCAAATGGAGGCTACTGTTTATATATACTATTGCCCCATCAAAGGGAACACTTGTCTTCCCTCCAAGGACCAGGAGGGATGTAGTTTGATCTTTTGAATGCACATTTAAAAAATAGTAAACAAGATAATGTTAAAGTGCCTATAACCCCAAAATATTTTTTTCGCTTAAATAAATCTTTGCACCTGTTCGAAACAAACTGCACCTTTTAACTTTTTTATAGGCTGTAAAAGTTACGAAATCTAGCCATCATCTGTTGCATGACCGAGCTAGTAAGGGGTATGGGTCTATTCCTGGGTTGACGTCACAGACTGATTTACATCGTATTAAGTCTTTGTAAACATGCATGCAAATAAGTTTGTGACATCAACCCAGGAATAGACCCATACCCCTTACTTGCTCGGTCGTGTTACAGATGATGGTCAGATTTCGTAACTTTTACAGCCTGTAAAAAGTCAAGATTAGGGCTAAAAAGGTGCAAAAAGGCGCAATGCTTTTCAAACAGGTGCAAAGAGTTATTTAAGCGAAAAAAATATTTTGGGGTTATAGGCACTTTAATAAACAAGTTAATCTTTATTCAGCAATACCTGCCATGCTAAAAACTTTGCTGCACGTGCTCGTTTGGAGTTGTCAACATACTCTGCAAAGATTAAAAGGAAAACTTAGATGTAACCCAGTTTGTCACCCCAAAAAGTTAGGCGTGAGGAATCAGATCAAGGGGAAAATTATTGTAAATATACATACACTGTAAAAGTAATTATTATATACCACACAGGTGAATAGTACTTTTCAAGCATGCTGATTGGCTAGCTTGGAGGTGATTAACCAAGTACTATTCACCTCTGAGCAGCCGAAGAAAAACAAAATGGCTTTTGTTGGTAAATTATCGCAAATAAAGTTACTCTTTGGGCTGCTAGTTATTCAGCTTGTGTGGTATATACACCTCAGTGTCAGTGAAAGTGGTGGATATTTATCTCCACTTCAGCGAATAATTGTTAATTATAAGAATGTCTATCATTTTAATTACAACTGTATTTTGGTGTTGTGTTTATTATGGCCTGGTTTACTGGTTAACTAGCATACAGTTGTTGGTAATCCAATGAAAGTGTAACTTTCAAGTGGCCAAATAAAAAAGGAGCTCTAATGAAAAAAGGTGAATGTAATTGAAGTTGATTCCAAAATGTTGAATGTTAAACATTTGAATCACTTCCTCATCAAACAGACTAGCTTTCATTTTCAACCATAATGACAGCCAGGTGAAGTGACCCATTGTTTGACTTTTAATCTTTTGATTGCTTTTTTAATGGACAAATGACTTAATACAGTTTGTTGAATAAAGTTTTTGATGTAAGCATACCTGTGTTGTTGTGCTCCTCTGCCCATTCTTCGAAGTATCTCCATCCCTGTTGTATGTTTTTGAATACAGCGGACTCATTGGATCTTATAAACACATGGCTAAGGATTCCCTTTTCAAAAATGTGGTGGCATGCTTGTAGGTACCTTGCTGTTTCTTTCACAACATCAGTTTTCTCTGGGCCTTCACTACTCAAATTTGCATATTCTTCCAAGGCTGCAATCATATAACGTTGCTGTAGAATGTAAAAGTAGACAAAACCACTTATCACTGTTCCATTCATAAAAATGGAAGCTTCATCTCAATTGTAAATATTTGAACCTTAATTATTGCCAGGATCTGTATATATGACATAAATTATCATTCTTTAGTCAATTTCAAGCTAAGGAATAGAACCATAAAGTTCTATAAATTTAACATAATTTTCCCTCTCTTACCTGCATTATCTTTGCAGGCATAACATTTAGTCTTTTCCAGCAGTCACGTTGCACATAGCTATACCTCAGACCAGGGACACGCCTACCCAGACCTTTTGCAGATCTCTCTTGATCCCTGTAATATTGATCAATTATTGGCTGCCAGCCAAAAGTAGTGCCTCCCTTCTCGAAAGCTTTTTTCCCCTTGTTCCTTGAACTGTACAAAGCTGCAATGATGTTCTTCAACTGGACAATATAAGAAACAATAACACCCAGGTGTTACAAATTGTACACATGAGAATAATTAAATACTTGAATTATTATAATACCTTACCTGGTGAGCAGGGCATATCATGACAAAGCAGGTTTTGTCTGATCTGGTGCTGAATGGATTGATGAAACTGGCCTTGAACTGGTATCGTTCAGCACCACTGTCTTCTACTGGGAGCTGCTCATTTGCATAGCCACAAAGCCTCTTAAAAAGGGCTAAGTTACAGGAAGCTCCATCACCAACCAATAGAATGACATGGAACCAGTACTTTTCAAGGGTACTGATCACCTTGAAGACGATGTCATGTAGAAACTTTCCATCCAGGGGTACCTCACGGAGAAAGTAAGGCCCAGCAAACTCAAACCCAGATGTCATATCCCGCCAGTAGGTCTGAAGAACGTAACTTGCCCTTTGACCAGCTCCATTTTCTGAGATGAACAGGGACTCATAAACATCATGAAGACATGACCAGTCATTTTCATTCATTGCATAGCCAATGGCAACACCATCTGTGCAACGGATCTGAATCTTACTCTGCACCTGTTAATTACAACTTACAATTATTTCAAAAGCATTTCATGGTCAGAAATTCCAGTTAAAATATTTTTTATATTATGCAAATGAGGAAAGTGATGACATCATCGGTGGTTTCACTAAAATAGTACAACACTCAATCAAGAATACCTCCATAAATATTAAAAAAAATGTAAATCACAAAAGAAACAAAATCCACTGTGCCATTGCTATGACAACAGTTATGCTGCTGTTCCTGTTTCAATTAAGACTAAAATTTCCAGATCATCTTAAAGAAGGATAATTCACTGCCAATAATCTTACTGGGGAGAGGTAAGAAAAAATGCATGTAAACCATGTGTGAATCTCTGAGAAAGACCCTCTGTCCCAGTTTAAAAAGTTGGAAATGGAGATATTTGTTTTCCCCAGACAGAGACTGGATCCAAGAGCACTGCCATGGCAACAACATAGCAGGTGTCATTCTGTTTTGCTTGTGATGTGCATTTCTATTGATAAGTTTGAAGATCACTGCTCCAATATTTCTAGAGATATTCTTGATTCAGTATTTTGTTGTTCAAGTGGAGCTATTTATGACATGATCACTTTCCTCATTGGCATGATTAATACAAAAACATGAATATCTCTAAAATGAAAAAAGATATTCCAAATTATAAGGGAAATTCCATTCTTCTTTACTTTGAAAATCATTTCAAATAAGCAGCAATTATTTTGTACTGCATGGGCACTTTAAAGGCTTCACCAATCCAATAACAGTTTTGAGTTACTGAATGGATCTGAAAGTAACAGTTTAATTTACACTAACAACAACATAAAACTGTATATGCAATAACAAAAGGGGTCAGACGAAACTGCATATTGAGCTAGGTTTTTTAACTTTGTCAAATTTAACTCAGTTCATACTCCATGTTTCAACAATACAGCAAAAAAACGCTTAAAATTTAAATAGGTTATATTACTTCATGATCTGCAATGAGCCCTATAATGATTCAAATAACATCATTGATGATTGCCATGTATATGCATGTAGATGTACCAAACATTAAGGAAGATATAGTAAAACTTAAATACAGATACACCAATATGGCTGTTATGATAAGCAAAGGGAATACCCTCTATTCACCTTTGTCTCATCAAACAAGAGTTCTCCAACTCCCAGTGGCTCTGGTCTTCCACTAAGGACTGCAGTGGTTTTAAATTGATTAAACAAAGTGAGTTGCTCGATGATTCTTTCTTCATGGATACCTTCCTCTACTGTTCTCTTTGCCATTACCCTCTCCAAGGATCTCCTGCATGGAAGCTGGAGAATGTCCAGCTTCTTGAGGTCATCAAACAGGACCGGGCAGCGTGCATAAATAGCAAGAGCCACTCGCCAAGTCGCCTGAGTCCAACGATTAGATCGATGTCCATATCCTTTAATAGAACGTGTATAGAACAGTTTTAAGCTGAGTGTCGTAAACCAAAATCAAACCAGTTTACTTACCAATTAGACTTCTCAGCTAACCTCAAATTGTGGTATAACCAAAACCAAAGCAATTGCCTGATTACTAAATCAACACATCTAAATATCTGGGTAATACAGGATTTCAAAATTTAATGCAAGAATAGTTTGTAACAGAATCCCTTGTGATCATGAGATGGATTGGGCCTAGAAGAAAAAGCATTGTACATACATGTCTGTAGAGTAACTAAAAGCATTTCTCATTGATAAAATTATTAGTGTTCTTGAACACCTGAGAGGACTTCCATATAAAACGGAGAGGGAAGTATGTAAGAAATTGTGACTAAACCCTTGAAGGGGACCAGTGGCCTGGCCCAAGCTATTTAACCCTCTTGAAAGATACAACACATTTAAAAAGTACAGAAATTATTTATATTTTCTCCTCTTTTCCTCTGACATTCGCCCGAACACCCTAAGTGAGAAATACAAAGCCCTATGCAGGGGAAGAGAGGAGGGGGGCGAGGGTGGTGGTCTGGAACAGTGAAGTTTATAAAACACACCAGGGATGATCAGATATATTTGTGCCAAAGTGTGAACTTTTCTCTTCCCGTATCCTTCACACAGCCCCTTAAGTTATTTGGTTACTGATTATCACGCAAAATTACTGATAATTCCTCTTACTTAATTTCTTATCATCTTCTGACCAATTTACAATTTTGCATTTCGGAGTATCCTGAAGCATGTAGATCAAATTACACACCTTCTAAAACTTACCGTTTTTTGCCTGATCTTTTCGGAAATTCACTTTGTCCGAATCCCATATCTCACGCAAGACTTGCCCTGCACCGGGTCGTAAACTATCAGCTTCTGCCACACATTTTTCAAATTCCTTTCTTCCCATGGGTGTAGATTCAACTCGCTCCATCAATTTGTCCAAGTCAGAGCTATGTGTATCAGACATTAAAACAGAGAACTTCTTTCTGTACCGTTTGACCTGCTTTGTCATGTTTTTCCTTGATTGCCGCATATTTTTCAATCGCTTACTTTGGCTCTTTGGACTGAGGCAAGAGAAGCGAACTTTGGATGACACAGATTGTCTGCTCCTTACGTCTTCTTCAGTCAGAGACTTCTTTTGGTTTAAGCGTTCTGACAGTTTTTGTTCTGTTTTGTAGCAACATCGACACTTTCTTCCACTCTCACATTGGGCATTTTTTATCAATCGCGCGCAATTTCTTGACAAAACTCTGTGCCAAGGAAGGGTCTGTTCTTCTACTTCTGAGGACAGATAATCCTGCTGGCCAGTTATCCTAGTGTCCACTCCAGGACAAGGACGATTCTCGACGACTTCGTTTATTGCATTTCTCAGTTGTCCCGGCTGATTAATATTAATTGTGCCCCTTCTTACGAGCTCAAAGTGGTACACAAACAAACGATATTCACCATTTGCATCAACAACGAGTCTCACGTCGTCAAAAGGCACGTCGTCAGAGAGAGAGGCTTTCCGTTTCTTGACGACAACCAGGGATGGCTTTCCACTCCTTTCCACAACCTCGACACGAGCCTCTACTCTGGGATCCTGGAGATCTGACGCGATGGCTTCAAGAGATCTTAATTCGTTGCTCTTGGCAAGAATGTGTTCACGAAGGTTAAGCTTACCAACCTGCACATAATTGAAGTATATTGGGTGTTAATTAATTTATTTTAGTCCAGAAAGCCCGGGAAAGAGCGTGAAAACCGATGCCGTGAATTAAACTAAAAGCAACAAATTTAATTAATCGACTTGCGTACCACGTACCTGAAAGGGTTTCTCACTGTTCGTGTCATCCCAGAGTGTCTTAAACACCGTTTTCACTCTCTTTTGTTGTGTGGCTGAGCTGACTTCTTCCAAATTTAAATCATTTGCTCTTTTAACAGAGCTATCGACTTCCATATCAATTTATTCACAGCTGTTATCCCCTGGCATCACTGTACAAAATCGCAACTTTCGCCCGCCATTTTATTATCACGCCATTTGATT
>NC_090891.1:2490135-2492635 GCF_036669925.1 Montipora capricornis | reverse complement strand
AGCAGTTGGGGGATACCAAGATGACGTCGAGCAACGTTTGAGTGTGTGGCGTTATCCGGGTAGGTGTTGAGATGAGTTGTTTCAAATTCATTTCAGAACAAAATTTCTCCAGGGCTTTGAACTTTGAACAGGATTTTTCAAGGCCATTGCAATTTAAGTCACCCAGAATGATGATTGGTTTATTTAGAGTCAATGCTTGGATGAAGTTTGGTTTGAGAACTTCCTCAAACGAACTCAGGGGAGAGTCGTCTGGTCGGTAAGTCACGCAGATGACAACAGATTTTAATTTCTTGTATTGGACATTAAGCCACAGTTGATGGAAATTTTGGTCAGAGATGGATGAAAGGTCTTTTATAACGGATGATTTGAGATCCTTGTGGATATATGCGCAAACACCACCTCCTCTCTTATGAAGCCGGTCGAGTCTGTGAAGCTTGTAGCCGTTGATTTGTATCTCCGCAGAGGTTACCGATGTGTTGAGCCAAGTTTCCGAAATTGTGATAATGCTGCTTTTCCGTTCCGAGGCGAGTTCCCGCAGCTCTAGTAGATGTGTGCGGTCTTTGAGAGACCTGATGTTTAAATGTAATAATTCCACTTCGCTAGCTGGTGAATAAGGCGATTTGTCTTGTTTGTTGTCATGGATCCGCTTAAGTGGACACAGATTATGCAAATTAATTCCTCTCTTATCGACTATTGAAAGCCTTTCATTAGAAATACGAGTTGAAATATGCAAATTTCCCAAATGGCGATGTTTAACTTGAAATCCACTTCTTTCCACTCTTCGTCCAATGACGACAGAAATATCCTGAACAGTTCTCTCCTTCACTTGCTGAACATCTTTCCTCGAACCCCTACGACAACCACGAAACCTGAGCAGGCGTAGTTTCTTAAGCGTCTCAAAGACAGTGCTCGAAGGTTTACCAGCATTCTTTCTCAAACCGAGTAGATAGTTTCTGCCATAAACTAGAGTCTTGCGTGTGTTAGTCTGCGTTTGCTTTCGTAAATCATAGCTCTCCTCAGAAGAAATAGGGCCAGGGTTCCTCTCCACATCCATATAAACCGTAATATCTATCGATACCAAGGAATAATCCGTCTCCGCAAGCAGTACATAACCATGCTTAACCCATTTCGTAATAGGCCATCGAATTCTGCCATGGCGGCGAGCCCTTGTTGAGTAAAACTTCAAAAGTCGTCGCTACCAAGCGAAACGTTTCCTCTAAGAATGGATTTGAGAGAGTTAAAGTCTTCATTCAAGAATATGTAGCTGTAAAATTGAAGCTTAAAGTTGATTAAAATAGCTAATAAAAGAGGAGCCCAAATCCTCGTGGTCGCCATATTGGGCGCCAAGCTTTTAATGGCAAAAAACGTTAGCCTTGTTTGCAAATACTGAAATAATGAAATAATTCACTTTCTCAGATCTCCTTGGTGCAAGCAAACGCTTTCTGACGAGTGTTACAAGAACAAAGTGCCTATCCCAGATCCTGAGTTCTTGCGATCTTCAGGCGGATTATGGTCTGACGTTTGGGCTTTTGGTAAGTATGTAATAGTGATCAATACTCAAAGATCACAATCATTACTTACTTTGGCCAATCTGGAAAGACGGAGGCGTAAAGCAGGTGCAAGTACAAATAGCCAGAACTGAACACCGACACATCAGGGCCCAGTTGTTCAGAAGCTGATTAATTTAACGCTAACTCCAGATTAAAATATCTCTGTATCTCTTCGTGCCATAAGGCACATAAGGCTTTGACATTCTCTTTCCATCCACTTCGGTTTGCTGCTAAAGCTCTGACAGTCGTCCATGATTGCCACCCAGCTACTCGTCTTTCGTCTTCAACCATTCTCCTCCATGTTGTTTTTGGTCGACCTGGTCTCCTCCTCCCCTCTGGCCTCCACTCCAATGCTGTAACACAGTGCTCCTCTCTGTTCTTCCTCGATATATGCCCGATCCAATTCCATCTTCGGCGTCTGATCTCATCACTCGTTCTGTTCACTTCTGTGGTCTCCTGGATTTGTTGGTGCGAGATGGTCCGTGGCCATCTTATTCTCAGTATGCGTTTCATGCATTTGTATTGGAAAGCGCCCAAATTCTTTGCTTCTGTTTTCGTGAGTTTCCAAGCTTCGCAGCCATACATCAAAACTGCTCTGACAATTGTTTTGAACAACTGAACTTTCGTCTTCCTGCTAATTTCGTTACAGTCCCAAATTCTTCGCAACCTGTAGAAAGTTTGTCTGGCTTTACTTAGTCTCTGTTGTATGTCTTTGGTCGCCCCGCCTTCTTTGTCCAGCAGAGCACCTAGGAACAAAAACTCCTCAACGTCATCTACCTGCTCGTCATTTACTTTTATTCTTTGGTCGTTTCTGGCATTTATTCGCATAACTTTTGACTTCTTCGCGTTAATCTTAAGTCCTACTCTGGCAGCTTGATCGACAAGCCTACTCGTCTTATCTTCTATGTCAACACATCTAGATGACAATAAGGCAATGTCGTCTGCAAAGT
>NC_090891.1:2450135-2485135 GCF_036669925.1 Montipora capricornis | reverse complement strand
TCTCAAAGTTACAGAGTTACTCCAGTATTTTCCTGAGAGTAAAAATCTGTTCGATGGTACTTCTGTTCTCTCGGAATCCTGCTTGCTCCTTCCTCAAGATATTGTCAACTCCTTTTTTAATTCTACTTATCAACACTCTGCCAAAGATCTTACTTATGACTGGTAAAAGTGTGATACCCCTCCAGTTCGTACACTCACGTAAGTTACCCTTCTTGGGTACCTTTACTATTAGTTTTTTGCTCCAGATTTCTGGTGCTACACCCTCTTCTTTCACTTTGTTGAACAACTTTGTCAACTCCTTTGCTCTCTCTTCCAAATCTGTCTTTAGAAGCTCTACAACTACGCTATCATGACCAGCTGCTTTCCCACTTTTCGTTGATTTTATAGCATTTTTCAGCTCTGTTGGTTGGAATGCTCCGATGTCGAACTCTCTGTCATTTTGCCTTGTTTCAATTTCATGTGGCTCTATAGGCCTGACAGGTGGTTCTTTGTTTAGTACTGTGTCAAAGTGTTCTTTCCAGATCTTCAGTCTTTCACTCTGTTCGTTTGTTGGTTTTCCATTTTTATCATTGACTACTGTACTTGTTCTTTTCTTCTCACCTGTCAAAGTCTTCACTATACGATGTAGTTCCCCTGCTCTCCCGTTTTCTGCTGCTCTTTCAGCAATATCTGCCATCTCATTCATCCAATATCTCTTCTCTTCACGAGCACTTCTCCTTTGTACTCTTCTTTTATTCTTTTCTTGACTCTCTCTGAACGTGTACTTTCTAACTTCAACTTTAGTTGCCTCCTTTCCTCTACTTTCTTCCACGTCCCGTCGCGCAACCAAGGTTTGCTGGTTCTCTTAGCTATGCCTAGTACATCTTTCGCTGCACCAACATATATACTCTCCATCCTGTTGTTCATGTGGTCGGCATTTTCTTCATCCAACTCTGTCAGGGCTTGAAATCTGTTTCTGACCTCAATGTTGTATTTGATAAGCATCTCTTCGTCTGCTAGTTTCTGCCTATCCAACCTAAAAATATACCAAAATATACCAAGGAGTTAATTTGTCAACTCCCAAATGTTGTTCAACGCTGATATTCGGCAAAACTTAGCATTAGAAGAAGTCAATCTTGAAACAAAAAAAAAAAAGCAAAAGAAACTTTCACTAAAATTATTAAAATTTGAAAACATGAAACAAAAGTTAAAGCTAATCCTGGATTAAGTTAATCGGCTTTCTTACTAATTATGAGAGCATATTAATCTCTTGATTTTTTTGATTCGAATCTTATTATTTTGGCAGAACAAATCAGTCAGTGCGCATAACTCTGAGAGACATCTGCATCGGACTTATAAATTCAGAATGCCCTTTACTAAACTATCTATTACTCATAGGAAAATTGTACTTGTGGGATTGTCGAAGGAGCAATAAACTTCCAAATATAGCAGGATTAAAAGTTTAAGTTGATATTAAATATCAGATAGAAAAATATGTGTGTAGCAGGATTCAAAGTTAAAGTTGATATTAAATATCAGACAGAAAAATATGTGTGTACAAAAAACAACAAATTGGCACATTTTGAGTGGAAATGGAAAAGATAATTCTGAAGTATTCTTAGGTATCGGCGTATTTATTGGCATGTGTGTATGTGTATGAGCGTGTTCGTTTATTTTTTGTAAATAGAGAGTAAGTATCGCATTGTAAGTAGTGCTTTGTGTTGAAATATTTATATAAAAAATAAAGAAAATAAAAAAAAGTTACTCGGCTTTCGAACAACCGGGCATAGAGCTTTGACTACTGGCTATTATCTCTGACCTCTCATTGGCTAATAATGTGGAACAAGACTTAGAGGGGAGATCACAAGTAGTTAGAATAGCCACATCTTCCTCACGAACTCGTAAGTTAAACGGGGGCATTCCCCAGGGAACGCGAATCGGATTCGCTCTGATGAAGGGCTAACGCTCGAAACGTCAGCTTTTAGAATCTCTATACGGTGGCCAATTTACATTATCAACTCCGTTGATAAAACCAAATTTTTGTATACTACTTCCCCACCGACACAGCGCCACAGTTTCTTTAGAAACTACCCCCTTTATCCTTAAAAAGCCTGGTATTTTTTGCTATGACTGTGCGGCTGTCAAATTTCCTTTTCAGGTCTGTTTATATTCACTGCCGTCACTGGAGGTGAACAGCCCATCACATCTTTGGAGCAGGTATGCTGACACTCTGGAGAACCAAGAGTTTTAAAGTGGCTCCTTTGGCCGCCAACATATACTGAAGGATGATTTGTTACCTTTCCTTGACTATCCTAGGTTTTAAGCTTCAGTCAATCAAATGAGACAATGGATGACCTAGGCTGCCTCGTGGAGAAGATAACACTTTGTTTACAAGAGGTTTGTTGCACTCACTGAAATAAAAAATAATAAATGAAAAAAAAAATTGGACACTTCGATTGGAACGCTTTACGGCATTGACTCCGGTTTAAGTTGTGGTGTGTCTTTCTTTCATACACATGCGCGGGTTGGATAGGTGGGTGAGTAAGATCAAATATGAACTGATGAGAGCTACCAGAGGTGTCTTCAGTTACAAGCTGACGTTCGATCTCATCCTAGAGAAGGATCAGGAAACTGGCATGACACTTTGTGACATATATGTGCGGTATATAAATCCTAAACCATAAACCATTCGGTAGTTACCTTTATTTGTCTCACTGTCCGCAACAACAGCGTAATGAAATTGACAAGTGCACACAAAAATCTTGCAAATATCGCAAAATTGCTCAGTATTAGTGCCAAGCAGACAATGTCATGTTTTCGGTTTTAGGATCCAAACGCTCGTCCCACCTTTCAGGAGCTTTGCATTCAAGTTTCAACGAAAACTGGATCATCGACCCAAAGTTGTTCTTCTCATTCTTTGGAAGGTAATTAAGGTTTTGAGTGCTGCAAGGTTTTCGTGAAAAATGGCACTGAAAAGCCTAGTATCGCATTAAACGCAATGACCATTTCAAGACGAGTTTCCGCTTAAAAGAGGGCAAAGAACGAAACCGCAAGAAAACAAAGGCAACTTTGGTGCAGAATAACGAATTTCAATTAATTATATTAAAGAACTAGGTACAATTTGGTGAGCTCTTTGGTTTTGAATGAGATGCAAATGAGAGCCACGGTGGTTTTTGCGATTCCGTACTTTAGAGAGAAAAAGGTTTCTGCGCTAATGAACGGAAAAGGGAAGCTGGCCTGCGTTCGATTCCCAGATTTGACGCCACATGTGGGTTAAATTGAGTTTGTTGGTTCTCTAGGCAGCTTCGAGAGGTTTTTCTCCCGGTGCTCCGGTTTTTCCTTCACCTCAAAAATCAACCAACGATTTGATATAATTAGTTGTTTTTTGATTTGATTTGAAAAGTGTCCCCAAGTAGTGCCTCGGTGTTATCATTGTGTTTCTCAGTAGAGCGAATTACAAGCGAGTGTCGTGAAACCAAAACCAAAGCAATTACTTTGGCCAATCAAAAAGGACGGAGACAATCCAGTAACCCAATCAAAACTCGAAGTTATTACACGTAGCCGACACAAAACTCGCGAAAATGTGCACGCGCGAGCCACGATTGGTTAAAAAAAAAAATGGCGAGAGAACTTTGAACCAATCACTGCGTGAAGTAAGGAAAAACTAAAGTAATTCGCTAATTATTATCAGTAATTAAACTCGATTAACATCTATAATTATATAAGCCTCGGTCTTAACCATCTATGAAATATGTCTTGGCATTTACCGTCTCTATTGTCAAACTCCTTTGGAAACTCATTGTCATTCTTTGTCGCTTATCATCAGACACTCTCCAAGCACAGAGCTCAGCAGAGGAAGTAGCCACAGGTTCCCCAAACAAACCCCCAAGCAAAGGAAACGAAGAACCTGCGGTCTTCTCTCTCGAGGATGATGAAAATTCAACGATGGATTGGGCTAGTTGTGAAAGAACTACACCTTACACCCGAGACGAACTCAGACAGCGCCTAAAACAGGCAGAGTTGACTGCATTGAAAGCGAAGGCCTTGCAGAAACGAGCCGAGGCAATGAAACTCTCTATCCTTGAACAAGTTCACGAGGCAGAGGCAAAGTGTCTGAAAGAAGTTGAGATGATGACAAAGTCGTTCCTGAGGCGGCTGACAGAGGCCAACGATCGCGCAGCAGAAGCTGAGCAGGCTCGGTAGTTAGCGGAAGAAGTCAAACCTGCTCACAGAACAGAAGTATACGCTGTATAAATATGAAAGCGAGAAGAACATGCACGAACTTAAGGCCATGTTTGACGACGCTCTTCTTGAAAGGGACGATCTCATGGCAGCCCTAAGAACTGTTGGTAAGGACTTTGATTCAACCGAACTGGCCACACCAAAACGGAGGGACTACATTCGCCATCTGGAAGACAAATACCAGCGATATATCTCCACCAGTGACAGAACAATACAAAGCTTAAAAACACAATTGAATGGCGTTGTCAAGCATCGAGATCAACTTGCGTCCGATCGAGAAGCGATTCGGACGGAGATGAAAGATACCAGAGAGGCACTGGAACAGGCGGTGAAGGAAAAGGACGAGTTCCACTTCAGGTTGGAAGAGGCGCAGTTTGAAATCGAACGCCTGGAAGAAATGATTTCAACCATGACACAGAAGCGGCAGCAAGCTGAGCGGGAGAGAGACCAGCTGCAATTGCTGACTGATATGTCTTTGATGAACTCAGGCAAGCGGAATCCGTCCAACCAAGGAAAAGAGCATCTGTCGCTTCTTTGCCACCAAGGATGAACGAACGACCAAAGGAAAAGCGAGAACCAAGTTTGCGAAAGCACCTGTTGCACATGATTAGTCCATCCGGGATTGAAAGGCAGTCGAACTCAGACGAAATTGAGATGGCTTTAGTCCACAAGGAAACAAATTCATCCTCAAAGATTAAAGAGTGTGAGGTTCAAGAGCCACAGCGACGAACAGCTCAAAGGAGACCTGGTGAGGTGGTGATTCCCGTTTTACAGTTAAGGAAGAGAGACCGATTTCAAATTGGAAACAAACAGGAAGCGATGAGTTTGTCATCGCAACATGACAGTATTCGCAAGGAATCCGCCGAACTTGAAGAGAATGACAAAGGGAACAGAAGGATCAGTGCGACCACGAAAACTAAACCTGACGAAATGCACGAAAACGTTATCTTAGGTAACGTAAGCGATCAATCTAAAGAAGGGTCAAAGACCTTCCTAATACCAACATTACACATCGAGGAAGCAGACACCGAAACAGAGATAATTCATACAATGGACCTTCCAGGGACTGAAATATCGGATGTCGATCAAAATGAAGCGTTAGACCAACAGAAGGAAGGGGAAGAATTGGAAGACTACGATTATAAAGACAAGGAGAAACAAATGTTAGATGTGGAGGGCGAAGAGGGCATTCCAAGAATTGTGTACAGCTTTGACGATTTCTCAGGGGTGCTGGAAGGGATTGCCCAAACAAGTCTTTAAGCCGTCGAACAACATTAATTGTTTTATTGTAGTTCGCTCATACTAATTTAAAACTGAGAAGGCTATGAATAATTGGTTTGACATCAACTAATCTACTTCTAGAGGGAGGCAAGGGGTCTTGTGATGTACAATGGCCCCTCAGCGGACTACAAAATCAAAGTTATCCCATCAGTAGTAGGTAGCAAATCTCTTTTGCCACCCTCTCTAAGTGCCTTGATAAGTCCCTTTGACTTTGGATTGGAAACGACACAGAAAGACTTTTAATGATAGTGGTAGTTGCGATAGGAGAATCGAAATGAGTATGATTCATTTATCAAGGTGGTATTACAAACTAATAGAAGATCTCTCAAAGCGGTTCGTTCTGCGGATGTAAATAGAAAACAGGGAACCTCGGAAAACTGCAGATGGTGTGGAAAACGCAACTGACGCCAACGATAAAAGACAGTTGTCAAGACTACACCACATCAACAATAATATTTATTTCCCATCAATACTTGAGAAAAAACTTTTACATTTTATGATACTTACAGTTAAACGGGGGAGAAAGAAATGAAGTTACAGAAGACGAGACATCATTATTAAAGGATGTCTAGGAACTAAAAGAACGTTTTCTTGTGTAAGCTCCTAGTTAAACTAGTAATAGTTTTCACTACATCTGCCCCTGCCTAAGATAGTATGGATGGCAGTTAAGGTGTTTTCCAATTAATACGTACCGCAAACTGAGAAGTCTTCATATTATGCTACATGTTATCAGGTTGGTAAATGAAAGTGAAAGTTGCAAGGAAAGGATGGGCAATAACAAGCAGCGGCATTTATTTTCAATTTCCATCAACGTTTATTTGATACGCTATCAACTGAAAAGCAATTAACATAATTATGGAAAATGCCTTGAAAATTTGATAGTAAAACAGGAACAGGAACATTAGCTAGAAAGCAACATTTCTTTGTCTTTCGTCCTCAGCCTTTTTATCCACCTGGTTCTTTCCACGTGACCTTGATACACCATAAAATAGAAACAAAACTCGGTTATTATATTCGGATCGCTGATTATTATTATTATCTGTAAATAACTGTTGTAAATATGATGGAAGATTGTTTGAAAATGTTGATAATTTTTATTGAGACTATGCTTTTGCTTTCTGAGGTTGCGACTAGCAGTTTTTGTGTGCCGAGTCTTTCGCCTCACAAAAGCCAGCGCTAGCAGATGCACCATGGGCAATTCTTACACCAGAGGCCACCCAGCACATGAATAAATGGAATGAGGCCTGACCACAACACCGGGAGCTCCATGCCCTAATCTTTACGAATAGTGTGTGGGTTCTTTCACACCCCACTGGGTTGAGACGGGGCCTACGGTTTATAGTCCTTATCCGAGAATACTTGAAAGTCTTAACCATTTGCGGATGTAAATACAAAGGCAGCACTTTCTCCTCACCTATTTTTAAGACCGTGAGTGTTGGTCCGGTCGGAGTCGAACTCACGACCTCCCACATGGCAGCCCGATGTTCAACCAACTTGAGCCACCGATGCGCGATGACAATGTATGACAATGTGACCCACAAAGTGTCACGCCATCACTGATATTTAGAAGCAAATTGAAAATTGAACGAGACTTACCTGAAAGTTCAAGGTTGATTGTAATTCTATGCGTCATACCACTGTATCTAGGGATCACATGAGATTGCATCGCACATGCGCACATAAGTTTTCAAAGCTCGAATGTGAATGTTGACCACATCCATAGTTCTTAATACTGTAACAGTGCACAAAAAAGGTCAAAATAACATTGGGTGGGACAGAGCTATATAGCTACTGATGGAGGGGGAGGGGGGGGGGGGGGGCATGCGATCCCTAAATACAGTGTTATGACTCATAGAATTTCAATCAAACTTCAACTTCCGGGTAAGTCTCGTTTAATTTTCGATTCTATTTCGTCATCACTGCATCTGGGATCCCATTAGATTTTATAGCAAGACATTCAAATGACAGGTAAAAAGAGGCATGTAGAGTTCTGAACAGTAACTGTAATGTCTGCCTGTCAGAAATGGTACTCAAGTCATCTGACAAATATATGAACATATGTGCAAAATACATACTGTAAAATTGGTCTATTTTAAGAATAGAATCTGCAAAGGTAGAGTCTGTCCAATGTTCGGTGATTGGACCACCCAGCATACTTCAATATGTTACTAAACCACGAAACAGCGCAACGAAGCACCAAAACACCATGTATGACCCCACCATACATTGAATACTAACCGACAAAGGTTGGATTTGAGATTAAACATCGTTTTAGGCCTAATTAGGCCGAAAATGTTATTGTTCCTTATTCATTGAGATAAAGAGTAGCATTCACATTAAGACTAAGACTAGGAGCAATAATGATCTATATTTGCATCGCTTCTCAACTCGTTTTCGAATCAAAGGAACTCTTAATTTTAAAGTTAAAGAGTTATGAGTTGTCATATGTTGTTCGTTATTTTAGAAGACACGTGGAGACACTGATCTAATCATTACTAGAGGCGCCTCTGACACCGTTGACCACTTGATTTTGCTACAAACGCTTCGATCCAAACCTGGAACGTAGATCTCAAAAAATCTGCATAAAGCATACTCTTTTTTTAATTTTTAATTTTATTTTTATTTAATTCAATATTTATCCAGGGGCATCCAATTTAGCAGAGCTAATTTAAATGGAGCCCTGACACAGCACAAAACAAATACATAAAACATTAACTAGACAAATAATTAAGTTATAAATGCAGCATGTACCGTAGGTGTTACTGTTTAAGATGGCGCTTTAGTTTGATTTTAAATTCGCTGAACGTCTCTACTTGCCTAATGTTTCTCGGAATGGTGTTGTAAGTTCGAGCGACGTTTATTCTGAAGCTCCCCTGATACTTAGCAGTTTTTGCGAAGGGAGAGCGCAGCAAATCATGGCATCTGGTGTTATAGCCATGGAAAAAGTGCGCGTGCCTAAACTCTAAGTAAGTAAGTAAGTAGGTAAGTTAGTAAGTAAGTAAGTAAGTAAGTAAGTAAGTAAGTAAGTAAGTAAGTAAGTAAGTAAGAACTTTATTACCGTGTCAAAATCTCTAGCGTACAACGTGCACTAATTGGGGACACCTAAATATAATTAACTAGTAAGTAGTAAAATATAAGATAGGCTATGTCTGCGTAAGTGTTAAGAAATATACATATCAGACACTTATTAGTTATTACATAAAAGGCAGTATTTACAAGTATTATCCAACAGAGTTTTGAAATTAACCGTTTTGATGCGGTTTTTAAAAATGTCCAATGATTCAGACGATCGAAATAAATTTGTCAAGTTTTGACCAGATTACAGGACCTAAATAAGTCAGGCTATGTCTGCCGTAACGGTCCGAAATCTAGGTATGACAAAATCAGAATTTCTAAGATGATATTGAGAATTGGTAACAATAATTAAGAGGGTGCCGGACCTGAAAGTAAGTACGAAGGCGCTAATCCGTGAAGACATTTATGGATTAAAAGGCATTTGAGATAACTTCTGCGCGCTTGTAGGTTGGGCCAGCCAAGTGTTGATTTTAACTCCTCAGCCCCAATTGATCGACCTTCAATGATACATGCGGCACGTCTATTTAGCTTATCTAGGTAATCTTTGCTCCCAGCCCAGCAACTGTCCCAGACAGGCGAACAGTAATCGAATAATGGCAAGACTATAGTATTGTAGAGCATTTCGCAGCCATTTGATTAAAATGGGGTGTTTTTTCAAGGTAAATGCCACGGTGCACTTTTGTTTACTATCTACCTATGTGATATAGAGGATATTACATGGCCGCGCGGGGATACGAATTTTACCTTCTCATGCTGAGAGATACTTTCAGCACGAGAAGATAAAATTCGTATCCCCAAGCGGTCATGTAATGTTCTGTTTATTATATAGATATTGATGAAATGTCCAGATTTAAAATAACTTGTTTTTTTCATTTTCAAAATGATGAAAAAGTGGTCAGCAACTGCTAAAACACGCATGCTGTGTATCATGAAACAAGATATGAAAGTTATGAAAAGCAAATCATGATAATGTAAAATTTTGCAATAAAAATTTTAATGTAGTAGAGAGGCATTATACTGAAGCACAAAAGTATCTTACAATGAAGACGAAGCTCGCATTTTATTGGCTAATCGTGTTGACTTCGTTACCATGTCGACACCTATATCCTCACCGCTGAAAGATAAAAATGATATGTTCACTGCGCGCGGTGAAGATATGATTTTTCAGTAAAAGGAGAAATCCTGGTATTTCATAAGTATCTATATAATAATTTGTTTTCTAATCTGGAGTTCACATTCTTTCGCCGACGACACGCAATTGTACCTGTCATTTAGTCCTAACGTTAGCATTGGCGAGGAGGCCGCAGTTTTTGCCGTCGAAAACTACATTCGAGAAGTGTCAGAATGGGAGCCGGTAAGATGTGAAACCACCGAGGAATCTTCTATTCAATTTATCGGGTATCTGATGCCACAGCACGAGAAAAATGACTGCACAATGTTATTCACAAGGCATGAAGCAACAAAATTGTGTCGGGAAATTTCGATATTTAAAATGTTTTCCCGTGGCGTCCATTTACACAACAGATCTCCCATAGTTTTAGCTACTCCAACATTAGATGCGGATATCTAGACAACAAATCAGAATATCGAAAAAGCCTGACATACTCTCGTTGATTGATGGCTTGTGAATAACACTGTGAAGTCATTTTGCTCGTGCCGCGGCATACGATACCCGATAAATTCGATAAAAGAACCCTCGGTGGTTTCACCTCTTACCGGCTCCTGACAATTACTAAAAGGGTAACTCGGTTAAACGATATTTTTTTATGGTAAACTACACCTATTTAGACTACCACTGATGATAACCGTACGGTCGAAAACGTTATTTTAGTAACTTTTAGCCTTTTTTATAATCATCTCAAAAATCAGCCATTATGACAAAAACAAAATAATTATGCAAGGCTGGTTGTACGTCTGTGAGGATATATATTTTTTGTTTGACCAATATTTCGTCAGGCGCGGCCTGACTTCTTCAGGGAGTTGCATGATTATTTTTTTGCATAATTATTTAGTTTTTAGTCTAAATATTATTTGCTGGTCAGATCTCGGAAGATCCGGCAATTGTTCTTTGTTCAGCCGGCCCTTGCATAAAAAACTGTCTACATTTATTTAGCTCTCTTTTGATGTATAGTTTGTAAGGATTTTATTAAAACTAAGGCTCGTACGAAATTTTTCCCAAAGGACACCCGCCAAGGTGGGAAGTAACTTTAACTGGTAACCCAGGGACCTCATTTGTCTACTTTTGGCGGGAATTTTGTTATTGATCCGGTCCGAATTTTGTCGATCCGATCCGATCCGATCCGATCCGATCCGATCCTGGTTTTGCCAAAGTGCTCATTGAAATTACAAATGTAACCATACAAAGCAGAACTTGACTCAAGTAGTTCTGTACGGGTCCGCAAATGATCCCAGAACCACAAACGATTCCCAGACTGTACCGCAAATGATACCAGGACCGCAAATGATCCCCATATTATATTGGACCGCAAATGATTCCGAAACGCAAATTATCCCCATTTTGGACGGCATATGATCCCGAAAAAAAAGTAAGGAATGGCATGGAGGGTGGAATGGTCTGGATAGAGAATTAATGTGAAGAGCTCTTATTTTAATTTATTAAAACCACCTTAAATCATGGCTCACAACAGGTTTCTGCCTCGTTATAGATTTCCAGAAAGACTGCATTTTGTTTCTTACCACGCTGTTATAAATTTGCCACATTTAATTATCGGATACAATCATCAAACAACCAACTTGGACGCAATTCTGAACTGATTGTGACCAGGGGCCCGTTTCTCGAACAAACAGTCGGGATATTCGAACAAATCTGGCAAACAAACGCAGGGTACGAGAAACGAGTCCCTGGTCACAATCAGTTAAAACTGCGTCCAAGTTAGTTGTTTGATGATTGAATCCGATAATTAAATATGGCAAATTTATAACAGCATGGTAAGAAACAAAATGCAGTCTTTCTGAAAAACTATAATGAGGCAGAACCTGTTGTGAGCGCTCTTCACATTAATTTTCTATCCAGACCATTCCACCCTCCATGCCATTCCTTCCTTCTTTTTTTTTCGGGGTCATTTGCGGTCCAAAATGGGGATCATTTGCGTTCCGGGATCATTTGCGGTACAGTTTGGGGATCGTTTGCGGCTCTGAGATCATTTCCGGTCCTGGGTTCATTTCAACCTTGTCCCCAGGGTCTCTGTGCATGGAGTCCCTGGGAACGAGGTTGGGAT
The DNA here is from genome assembly GCF_036669925.1 of Montipora capricornis. NCBI lineage: Eukaryota > Metazoa > Cnidaria > Anthozoa > Scleractinia > Acroporidae > Montipora > Montipora capricornis. Next base: position 2,473,319 of record NC_090891.1, on the reverse strand, counting down.
CATTTGCGGACCCGCACAGTTCTGCTTATTAAGTTTTTGCCAAAGGGTTTCAAAATTATGAGGCGGAACTTCCCCCATTATTGAATACTCATTTTGTGAAGTCATAGGGCAAGTGATATCACGTGGTACTGACAAGCATTGTCACAAATGTCACAAATGGCATTCGTTTAACCCAGTCACATGAAAAAAGCGATCAATCTATTGAACAATAAACTTTGTTTAATTCATTAAAAATAGGAGTTTCTAAATTCCCTGCGGGGGTCCTTTGTACTGGCTCAGCCACGCCCTTAATTAGCCTGAGAAGGAGTAATCTTTCTCAAGTCAAGGGTGATCTTGCTCTTGAACATGGCACGCGGATATACTTCATCATATTAGCAGGTATGTGGAAACATATAATCACCAGAGGAATACTGGACTTTGTCGCTAATTCCTTTATTAGTACAACCCTATATAAAGCATTACATTTTAATAATTCGCTATTGTAATGCACTAAGCGTGTTGAGGCAGCGACCTCGAAAATTGTCAGGTAGAAATCGAATTTTCTGCATTCGTAGCATAATCTTTGCATGGCAATCGCCAATATTCGACTGTCTGTCATCTTTGCATCATTGATGTTATTTCAGTCGGGAATTGATTGTTTGCGCAGAAGTCCAGTCAAAATATCTTCAAGCTGCATTCTTCTTTTCGCAATGAAACTGAATTTATGATATGGGCTGAGAACATCTCAAGAGGTTATGAGCCAATTTCTAATTTTCTTAAGTTAAAGCAGGCATTCATTGAAGCATGAACACAACTCAGTACCAAATACTCCTCACGGGCGTCATCTAGCAGTCTACGCAAAAACATATTTCAAACACGGCCGGGCGCTAGATATCAATTCAGTGAAATGCAAGCACGTAAGGGGACCAAACATCGATGAACACTAATTCTCAGGACCTTGTTCGGCAATATTCGCCATGGAAATGAACATTTAACATTTCACCTCAATGCCGTGTTAAACCAGGAAGCATGATCTGTACTTAACTTGATAAAATAAGTTCTCATCATGAGTTAGACGTTAAGAACCCATTTCCAGATGCCAATTGGAATCATTTAGCTTCTGCTGCAACTGTTGTTTAATTGTACGGGCTCTGTACTAAAGTACGTCTCCCAAATACCAGCTTATTGAAAACTACGATTATTATTCCTCCTCCACTGAACATGTTGTCTTTTGCATCGTGCTTCGGTGATATCTGCTGGGAAGCCAAGTCACACTCAATTCAGTACCATGGATACCCTTTAATCCGTGGTTGCAGCTGTGTTTTCAGTGTTTTGCTTTCCTAGTAAGAGAATCATCATAACCAATGAACTTGTGCTACCGGAAAATGTAGCGGAAGGCATTGTCAAAATTTGTTAGCCATGAGAAACTTGTAATCAAGGTTATAACACGCGCCGTGCCGAGCCTGAATAGGCTTGACAGCTGTATCCTATGGCCAACCAACAAGCTGGAAACAAACACTCAGCTCCACTAAAGGGTACCCCGTTTGGGACTTTGGAAAGCATAAAGCAGGGCAAGGAAATCTCTCCATCAAAGTCTGCGGATTAATTGCTAATAACATCCCCTAGCCTCGCGACAACAAAAAATATTGGACAAAAGATTCCGGCGCTCGAAAAAACCACTGGATCTAACCTTCAATGTAAACCCTATTTAAAAAAGAACAAGAACTGTACTTTTCTCGATTTTGAAAGGCTACAAGAGTTTCTCCATTTCTTTTGTTTACCTCGTTCCTGTTACCCTGCTCTTCGGAATTGTGATTCATCAGTGCAGGGCATGAAGATATATTTCTGCCAAATATATCTGAACTGTGGATGTGAAATAATTCGATATTGAAATGGTCATGGCAGAGACTGAGGCACGTAACTTAAAAAGTTAAAAACGAAGCCTGACAAAAGGAAACGACCAGGATTGAACGAAACTCAAACCCACGGCCGATGAATATATCTTGGGCTCTATGCCGCTATTCAAATTGAGCTATTGCGAGCGAACGTTTAAATTAAAGATCTTTGACTAAACCAACCCTTTCATGTGGGACCTCAGGACAAATATATATTTACGGGTTAATTTTTCGTTTTTTTTTCAACTGGAAATAAGAGAAAAACATGGGTGAGGTGAACGGGTAAGCAATAATTCAATTAATTGTAAACCATCCTTTCGGACTCCTAATGCATATTTACGACTTCAAAGTTTACAGCCTTCGAACATTCAATTCAACCTTTCATTCTCTTAGGTGTACTGTCTCGTTCACTCTTTGCAAAAGGACCAATGAACAACGCATGGTAGTAAAATATCGGTGCCAACTGCTCGCTTCGAAGATTTTTTTCGACTTTAACATATTAAGTTACTTCTTGTTTCTTCTTGAGTACAACATCTTTCGACTTCTTTGTATCCTGTCACCCGTTAGAGCATAGTTGTCGAGCTAAAAGTGAATTTTTGTCATCTATTGTATCACTGCATGGAAAATACAGTCGAAGGACTGATTTCGATTATATACAATGAAATGACAAATTCTCCGCTTAACAAGCCAGTAGCAAAGTTAAGACATTTAACTACGTATTTGGAAATGGATTCAGACTTGAAGATCAAGGAACAGACAAATGGGTGTTATATATGAAGAAATTCGTTGGGGTTTTTGGAAACCTCCTCAGATTACTGATATTTACAGATAGAATCACTCATATCTGTTTTCGTTCCTGAAGAAATAGTTACCGTTAACAAATAACCTTGGAATGAGAATTCACATTAAGTTCTGAAAAGAATTCAAGCCGTGCAGCGTTGACTTCACTTCCCAACACCATCTTTGTAAACAAACTCCATGCACACAACATAACTTTCAGAGTTCTTCTTTCCCAATCATTGTCCTTCTCCCTTTTCATTTCTTTTTATTTAATGAGCGTTCTTAGATACCTTCTCAAAATAAAAAACGAATACGAAAATGCATTGCGTACGAGGTCTCCGTGCAAATTACGCACAAAGATTCGTGTAAGACCTAACTCCACACAGCAAAGAATTCCGTTTGGCAAATATAATATTATTTGCTATGGTTGGGAGAGATTTGTTTACTATGACATCAAGAAACAGTAATTGTTGATTCAAGTTTGCAACCCATCAACTGGTTTCCGGCTCTATGCGACGATTAGGGAGCTAGAAAGAGATCCAATTTTAAATCAGGAGCATTTTATTAGGCCACAAAACGTTCCTTTAAAAATAATCATTTTATAACGTTTTCGAGGCTCGCAGGAAGCAACTTGACTTAAGCTTAATTAGCTGGCAGGAGGATTTTCGTGTAACTGCTAAGTAATCTTACGTTCTTCGCCTTTGTATGATACGACTGTGTATCTTGTATTTCAAATTTCTGAACAACAGCTCTACTCAGTTCAATTTCTAAGCATCTTTTTCAGTCAACCGGATGATATCCAGGGTATTGAATGTCAACGTTATATATCTGGGAATCAATTGTTACAATTTATAAATTTTGTGTGAAGTTCAACCATGTTAGAGACTTATTGACCGACCTATACTGTTTGAACTAGTTGCATATCTTGATAAAAAATGGCTACCATTGATATCTTATCTGAAACTCAAATAAATTCCGTCTATCCAAAACCAAACAACTCAAAGCTGCGCATCTTAAAGCCAGATCAGCAACTCTTTTTCCATAGCAATAACAACGTTTTCTCATAGTAAATAAGTCTGACAAATGCGTCGTCTTCTCTGTCTACACGAGTAGCTGATCATTTGAATTGATGACTATAAATGATGAAGAATTGAATAAGGCTATGAGATACAGTAAATTCCTTCCCTTCATCAGCCATTTGTTTGATTCACTGAATGTTCAGTGTTATGGCAGTTAAATCCAAAGACAAACAAGAAATATTTAATTAAGTACCGCTTTAATAGTGTTAATTGCAAAGGACTTATAAGGATACAAGAAGCAAGCTTCCTTAATAGATTGTTGTAATTGTGATAAAACCTTCGAAGAGATTTCTCACCCAAAAGCTTGCCCATTTGCATTTGTCTTGTGGTCAATTGTTCTGGTGCTTATACAGTGTAGAGAATCGGCTAAGGAATCATACGCCAAGTGTCTTCAACCCGGAATTATTTCGAGAAGTTACCAATTTGCTATTATAATTGGTTACTTGTAAATCTCGTTTACAATATTCTTGACTCGTATCCACACACTAATCATGCTTTCCATACTTGGTTCGATGTAAATTTCCCAGCAGCGAAGGGAAGTATGATGTTAGGGAGCAAACTCGATACACAGAATAAACTGCACCTCTTCAATGTCAACGCTATGTTTGCAATTCATCTTCGTTACTTTTAATAAAATCATTACATCAAAGTCTGCGGATCAAATGCTAACTATCTCTAGCCTCGCTACAATAAGAAATATTCGACAAAAAATTCCGGCGCTCGAAAAAATCACTGGATGCCATTCTTACTTAAAGCTATATTTCCCTATGACCATCTTTTAAAGAACTCTAACGAGCAGTGAGATTCGACTTTGAATCCTGTCGCGTTCTTAAGTTTCTCAAGATCGCATATTCTTTGTGCGCAAAATTGCAGCTTGGAAACTGGTGTGTGAAATAGGGTATCATTGAGTTAGTGCTTCACAAATCGTCTAATAGGGACAATCCTCCGATAACATTGCCAACATTTTCATTGAAATTCGTTTTTGTTGTACGGGTGACTGTGTTAACCCTCAATGTAAACCCAATAAAACAAAAACAAGAACTGCACTTTTCTCTATTTTCAAAGCTTACAAGAGTTTCTCCGCTAATTTCTTTACCTCCTTCCTGTTACTCTGCTCTTCAGAATTGTGATTCATCAGTGCATGGCATGAAGAAATATTTCTGCCAAAAATCTGAGCAGCGGATGCCTAATGTTGCAATGTTAAAAGTCATTGCAGTGACCGAAGCATGTAAGTCTGACAAAAGAAAACAACCAGGCCCCAGTGGTACAGACGATAGATAGCGCCATCCACCGGATAAATCACTATCCAGCGGATAAACACTAGCAAAACCAATTGAGTTATCCAGTGGATAGTGATTTATCCGGCGGATAGCGCTATCAATCGTTTGAACAACTGGGGTCAGGTTTGAACGAAACTTGAACCCACGGGCGATGTCTATATCTTGGGCTCTATGCTATTCTAATTTACCTATTGCGAGCGTAAGTTTCAATTAAGAATCGTTGACTAAACCAACCCTGTCTTGTTGGACCTCACGACATATATATATATTTATAAGTTCGGTTTTAGTTTTCTTTCAAGTGGAGATAAAAGACAAAACATGGGTGAGGTGAACGGGTAAGGAAGAATCCAATTAATTTTAAGCCATCCTTTCAAACTCCTAATGCATACATACCATTTCACATTTTAGAGCCTTCGAACGTCCAATTCAACCGTTCATTCTCTTAAGTGTACTGTCTCGTTGACTGGTTGCCAAAAGAGTAATGAACAACGCATGGTAGTAAAATATTGGTGGTAACTGCTCGCTTCGAAGATTTTTTTCGACTTTAACATATTAAGTTACTTCTTGTTTCTTCTTGAGTACAACATCTTTCGACTTCTTTGTATCCTGTCACCCGTTAGAGCAAAGTTGTCGAACTAAAAGTGAATTTCTGTCATCTATTGTAAAAGGGCATAGAAAATACAGTCGAAGGACTGGTTTCGATTATATACAATGAAATGACAAATTCTCCGCTTAACAAGCCAGTAGCAAAGTTAAGACATTTAACTACGCATCTGGGAATGGATTCAGACTTGAACATCAAGGAACAGACAAATGGGTGTTATATATGTAGAAATTCGTTGGGATTTTTTTGGAAACCTCCTCAGATTACTGATATTTACGGATAGAATCACTCATATCTGTTTTCGTTCCTTAAGTAACAGTTACCGTTAACACATAACCTTGGAATATAGATGAGAATTCACATTGAGTCATGAAAAGAAATTCAATTCAAGCCGTGCAGGGTTAACTTCATTTCCTAAAACCATCTTTGTAACTAAACTCCATGCACACAACATAACTTTCAGAGTTCTTTTTTCCCAATCATTGTCCTTCTCCCTTTTCATTTTTTTTTTATTTAATGAGCGTTCTTAGATACCTTCTCTAAGTTACAGACGAATACGAAAATGCATTGCGTACGAGGTCTCCGTGCAAGTTACGCACAAAGATTCGTGTATGACCTAACTCCACACAGCAAAGAATTCCGTTTAACTAGAAAGAGATCCAATTTTAAATCAGGAGCATTTTATTAGGCCACAAAACGTTCCTTTGAAAATAATCATTTTATAACGTTTTCGAGGCTCGCAGGAAGCAACTTGACTTAAGCTTAATTAGCTGGCAGGAGGATTTTCGTGTAACTGCTAAGTAATCTTACGTTCTTCGCCTTGGTATGATACGACTGTGTATCTTGTATTTCAAATTTCTGAACAACAGCTCTACTCAGTTCAATTTCTAAGTATCTTTTTTAGTAAACCGGATGATACCCAGGGTATTGAATGTCCACGTTATATATCTGGGAATCAATTGTTACAATTTATAAATTTTGTGTGAAGTTCAACCATGTTAGAGACTTATTGACCAACCTATACTGTTTGAACTAGTTGCATATCTTGATAAAAAATGGCTACCATTGATATCTTATCCAAAAGTCAAATTAATTTCTTCTATCCAAAACCAAACAACTCAAAGCTGCGCATCTTAAAGCCAGATCAGCAACTCTTTTTCCAAAGCAATAGTAAATAAGTCCGACAAATGCGTCGTCTTCTCCGTCTAGGCGAGTAGCTGATCATTTGAATCGATGACTATGAATTATGAACAATTATTCGAATAAGTCTATAAGATACAGTAAAATCCATCCCTTCATCAACAATTTGTTGGATTCACAGAATGTTTAGCAGCTAGAAAATTGTTTTATGGCAGTTAAATCTAAAGAAAAACAACTGAAGGATATTTAATTAAGTACTGCTTTAATAGTGTTAATTGCAAAGGACTTATAAGGATACAAGAAGCAAGCTTCCTTATAGATTGTTCTAATTGTGATAAAACCTTCGAAAGAAATCCCACCCAAAAGCATGTCCAGCAATAATTAGCTACAAAAAGTATGCATGTGCATTTCCATTTGTCTTGTGGTCAGTTATTTAGGTGCTTATACAGTGTAGAGAATCGGCTAAGGAATCATACACCAAGTGTCTTCAACCCGGAATTATTTCGAGAAGTTACCAATTTGCTATCATAATTGGTTACTTGTAAATCTCATTTACAATATTCTTGATTCGTATCCACACACTAATCATGCTTTCCATACTTGGTTCCATGTAAATGTCCCAGCAGCGAAGGGAAGTATGGTGTTAGGAAACAAATAGTCTATACGCAGAATAAACTGAACCTCTTCCATGTTAACGCTATGTTTGCATTTAAATCTTCGCTACTTTTAATGAAATCACTACATCAAATTCTGCGGATCAATTGCTAACAATCCCTAGTTTCGCTGTTTCCCTACAATAAAAAATTTCCGACAAAAGGTTCCCGCGCTCGGAAAAATCACTGGATGTAATTCTTACTTAAAGCTATATTTCCCTAAAACCATCTTTAAAAAACTCTGACGAGCAGTGAGATTCCCCTTTGAATCCTGTCGCGTTGTTAAATTTCTCAAGATCGCATATTCTTCGTGCGCAAAATTGCAGCTTGGAAACTGGTGTGTGAAATAGAGTATCATTGAATAAGTGCTTCACAAATCGTCTAATAGGGACAATCTTCCGAAAACATGATTGCCGACATTCCCATTGAAATTCCTTTTCGTTGTACCGGTGACTGTGTTAACCCTCAATATAAACCCAATAAAAAAAGAACAAAACTGCACTTTTCTCCATTTTGAAAGCTTACAAGAGTTTCTCCGCTAATTTCTTTACCTCCTTACTGTTACTCTTCTCTTCAAAATATGATTCATCAGTGCATGGCATGAAGAAATATTTCTGCCAAAAATCTGAACTGCGGATGCGAAATGTTGCGATATTAAAAGTTATTGCAGTGAACGAAGCATGTAAGTCTGACAAAAGAAAACAACAAGGTTTGAATGAAACTTGAACTCAAGGCCGAAGTCTATATCTTGAGCTCTATTCTATACTCATTGACCTAGTGCGAGCGTAAGTTTAAATTAAACATCGTTCACTAAACCAACCCTTTCTTGTTGGACCTCAGGAAAAATACATATGTTTATAAGTTCGTTTTTATTATTTTTTCAACTGGAAATAAAAGACAAGACATAGGTGAGGTGAACAGGTAAGTAAGAATCGAGATATGTAAGCCATCCTTTCGTACTCCTAATGCATATTTACCATTTCACATTTTAGAGCCTTCGAACGTTCAATTCAACCGTTTATTCTCTTAAGTGTACTGTCTCGTCGATTGGTTGCAAAAGGAGCAATGAACAACGCATGTTAGTAAAATATCGGTGGCAACTGCTCGCTTCGAAGATTTTTTTCGACTTTGACATATTAAGTTACTTCTTGTTTCTTCTTGAGTACATCTTTCGATTTCGTTGTATCATGCCACCCGTAAGAGCAAAGTTGTCGAACGAAAAGTGATCTCCTGTCATCTAGTGTATCACAGCATGGAAAAGAAAGTCGAAGGACTGATTTGGATGATAAACAAAGAAATGACAAATTCTCCGCTTAACAAGCCAGTAGCAAAGTTAAGACATTTAACTACGTATCTGGGAATGGATTCAGACTTGAAGATCAAGAAACAGAGAAATAGGTGTTATATATGTAGAAATTCGTTGGGATTTGTTTGGAAACCTCCTCAGATGACTGATATTTACAGATAGAATCACTCATATCTGTTTCCTTTCGTTCCTTTCGTTCCTTTCGTTCCTTCGTTCGGGCAAAAAATGAGCTAAAGTTACCGTTAACAAATGACCTTGGAATATAGATGAGAATGCACATTGAGTCATGAAAAGAATTCAAGCCGTGCATGGTTGACTTCATTTCTCAACACCACCTTTGTAACCAAATTCCATGCACACAACACAACTTTCAAAGTTCTTCTTTCCCAATCTCCTTCTCGCTTTTCGTTTCTTTTTCTCTATTGAGCGTTCTTGGAGACCTTCTGTAAGTTACAGACGAATAACAAAATGCATTGCGTATAAAGTCACCTTGAAACAATCAGTTAAGACAGATTCTCCTTGCAAATTACGCACAAAGATTCGTGTAAGACCTAACTCCATACAGCAAAGAATTCCGTTTGGCAAATATAAATGGTTGGGAGAGATTCGTCTACTATGACCTCAAGAAACAGTAATTGTTGATTCACTTTTGCAACACATCAACTGGTTTCCGGTTCTCTGCGCCGATTCGTGTGCCGGAAAGAGATCCAATTTTAAATCAGGAGCAGTTTATTGGGCCCCAAGACGTTCCTGTGAAAATAATCATTTTATAACGTTTTCGAGGTTCGCAGGTAGCAACTTGACTTAAGCTTAATTAGCTGGCAGGAGGATTTTCGTGTAACTGCAAAGTAATCTTACGTTCCTCGCCTTGGTATGACCCGATTGTGTATCTTGTACTTCAAATTTCTGAGCAACGGCTCTACTCATTTCAATTTTTAAGTTTCTTTTTCAGTAAACCGGATGATATCCAGGGTATTAAATGTCCACCTTATATATCTGGGAATCTATTGTAACAATTTATAAATTTTGAGTGAAGTTGAAGCATGTTAGAGACTTATTGACCGACCTATACTGTTTGAACTAGTTGCATATCTTGATAAAAAATGGATACCATTGATATCTGATCTGAAACTCAAATTAATTTCTTCTATCCAAAACCAAACAACTCAAAGTTGTGCATCTTAAAGCCAGACCAGCAACTCTCTTCCCAAAGCAATAAGAACATTTTCTGATAGTAAATAAGTCTGACAAATGCGTCGTGTTCTCCGTCTGACAATGTTAGGGCGAGTAGCTGATCATTTGAATTGATGACTATAAATTATGAGCAATTGAATAAGTCTATGGGATACAGTAAAATCCATCCCTTCATCAACAATTTGTTGGATTCACGGAATGTTCAGTATCTTGAAAATTGTGTTATGGCAATTAAATCCAAAGACAAACAAGGAATATTTAATCAAGTACCACTTTAGTAGTGTTAATTGCAAAGGACTTATAAGGCTACAAGAAGGAAGCTTCCTTATAGATTTTTCTACTGAGATTGGCCTTTGAATCCTGTCACGTTATTTCGTTTCTCAAGATCGCATATTATTCGTGCACAAAATGGCGGCTTGGAAACTGGTGTGTGAAATAGTGTATCAAAATCGTCTAATAAGAACAATCCTTGGATAACATTGCCGACATCCCCATTGAAATTCGTTTTTGGTTGTACCGGTTAACCTTCAATGTAAACCCTATCAAAGGATTTTGAAAGCTTACAGCTCCAGGAGTTTGTGCGTTAATTTCTTTACCTTTACTATAGATTGTTTTAATTGTGATAAAACCTTCGAGAGAATTTCACCCAAAAGCATGTCCAGCAATAATTAGGTACAAAAATAATGTATGCTCATTTGCATTTGTCTTGTGGTCACTTATTCTAGTGCTTATACCGCGTAGAGAATCGGCAGCGGATTCGTATCCACACACTAATCAAATTAACTCAATTGATAAATTCTGCTCCCGCCAGACAAGAATGCGAGGAATTATCATGCAAGCGTTCGTTCAAACTGTTGCACTTTCTTTGGAAACTGACAGGTCTGGCCGGCCAGTTCTGACAAAAGGAAATGTCTGTCACAGCTAGACACAATTTTGAACAAGAGCCGAACGACCTTATATTTAACCTTTCACTGTAGCACCAAACCGTAATAAAAAAGTGATTTCCTCTAGATTGCTAATTTCGTTAACCAGATTGTATTTCTTTGGTTTAAACATTGCTGCAATGCCAGATAACGGTTTAGTTTACTGTTCCTTGAAATCGCAGGGAAAAATGACATTAAATTGCAACCCAAGAAAAATGTACTAAGATGGTGCGCCACACATTGAAAGGGATATTTTTCAGGAAGGCAAAACGAACGTTCTCATCTATGCTAATCAGTGTTCGGTGATAATAAATGTACACATACACTGATTAAAATAACTGAAAGCTAACCATTTACTGATTAAAATCTGTGCTTCGACCGATTAAGTAAAAGCTAAGCATTCATAAACTGGTGTTTAGACCTCATTACTGAAGATCTTCACCACCACAACTGAAAGACGACTATTTGAACATGGGCTATAATAACTGAAAGCCGACCATTGGTCCTTCGGTGTTCGGCAGATACCTCTGTCCACGCAACAAAACATGTTTTTCTCAGTTTGTGTGACCGAAAGGTCAACGTTTGAATCTCTGAAATTCTTTTGTCTCGACAGAAACTATTAGCTCTTAGTCTCTTACTCTAACGCATCATATCGCGATGGGAACTCTACCTTTTTCTAATGATTTACTTTTCAAATTTAGCCTAACCTCTATCCTAAACATCAATATACATACACACATACATATATATGCAGAGTCGTGAGAACCAAATCGAAAAGCAAAACTAGAAGAGACAATACTTACATAACTGGTGTATGCTTGCAAAAAACCAAAATGAATCAGGTTACTTCTTATAAATAAGAATTATAAAGAACAGGGACCCAAAATTGCAAGGTCTTCCACATAGTTCCACATAGTGGATTGTCACTACTGTGTTGTAGCATCCTATTCGGCAAAATCTTCAAACTTTTGTCAATTATACCAAGTTTGCACAGTCGACAATGCACCATGAGCGGATCGATATTCACGTAGATACACATGCCGTATGGACGATTGTCGTCCAAGGTCTCAACAATCAAAAATCACGCCATCATATTCCGCTACCTGCAGTTGAGAAATTTTAAATTCATAACCTACGTGATAGCGCAAATTCACAGAAATCTGGGATGTTTCCATTTTTTCCCAATTATTGTGTTCGACAAAGTAGAGAACGCAATGATCTCGAGGTTGTCCTGGGAATGGCTGAATACAAGCGAATGCGGATAGTCGGAAAGGCAGACTAATGGATGACCTCATGTTTTTGTTGTGCAAAGGATTCTGCCTCGTGTGTTGTTTTGCTGTGCCAGTTTCCTCTTCGGTGACCGAGGTTGTGGGCGCACTACGTCTTTAAATCGGGATTAAGGCATGCTAAATCACGCTTTAGCTAAAGTTCGTGTGCGACCACAAAACAAGTCTATTTCGAGATCTCGGTCGACGGCAATGTAATTGAGACCAAACGTGGCAGACCTCAAAGAGGTAAAATTGAAAGGAAAGCCTTGTCTCGAGCTCTATCTAAAGGTTGTTCGGCGAGCCAATCATTTGCGAGCTTAAAATTACTGCCGTCTGTTTATTATTGACGTTAGCAAATTGGCGAAAAGAAATCGAAACCTAAGCGGAGGTAAGCAAACAAACTTGAAATTTTAGAACTACCCTGGGTGCCAGAGGAAATTTTTGTTTCCAAGACCCGAGAAAACGCTACGCAAAACGAAGGCAACCACAGAGGACTGCCGGAAAATACCTCTGGTGGCACGCGCCCGGAGCCTCATTCCAAGCGGGAAATAAGTTTAAATCTAGTTTACTGATTGGGCATTATATTTGAGGGAGTTTCAGATTTAGAGTTCAGATTTATTTCTTTTGCCAAGAGTAACAATATATATTATACCAAATACGAGAACGAAGTTTATGGTATGGTGTGGAGATGAAGAGCGCTCAATACCGTCATAAGTAGAGCGAAAACAAAGTAGAGACATGAGGCAAAGATCAGCTGTGAGTTTCACGCCGGTTGGCGATCTTCAGGCAACTGACAGGTCAAATTTATTACAAGCTCATATCAACAAAAGTGACATCTAAAAGGTGTTTATTACATGACGACATTTACTAAACACTTCAGAGTAGACAGCAGATCCAGAGGAAGTGAGTTCAAGATCAAGTTCTGATGAGTAGTATTCTTGAGGAATATGAATTGTCTGTGGGTACTGTTGAGTAGAGGGGGTGGGCATAAGGGGGTTAGAGGTGGGCAGGAAAGGTGGGGTAGGATAGAAGTACTAGGGAGTATCATGGATGGGTAGGTGAGAAGAAGGGAGGAAAAGATGTCTAGTTCTTTCTCAGACCCCCAGAAAACCGAATCCCTGTTATTTTAACTACACCCCCGAAAAAAGAAAATCCCTTTCTTAGACAGTTGATTTAAAAAATCAGTTTAAGAAATTTAAACAGGTTCGAAAAAAAATGAACTTAACCGGTTTGAAAAAATTCAAACTAAAAACAAAATTAAACCACAGCATATAGTTGACAGGGCTTTGCAGAAATCGAATGCCTACGACTATGAAATAACCCGTAACGGCCAATCCATCTTTTATGTAGTTGGTTAAGTGCAACAAAAAGATCTCAGTTTGAGTCTTAAGGTTTCAAGGGGTCCCCCATGCATGGACTAGTAAAATGTAGTCTTCCGTTAAACATGAGTGAAATCTGCAAGGGGCATTGTTGAGCCTAGGGGAGGTTAAAGTTTGTCCTTGCTGGAATCATAGATATGATAAGCAGGAATATGAGTTCAGCCAAAGTGCTAAGTTGTCACATTATACGAAGGTACCTTTTTGTAAATCCAGTCCATGTGTAGTTAAAGGAATAATATTAACATTAATTACACACACAAAAAAAACACTTATTCCTGGCAATGAAGCTCAAAAAGAAACCTTAGGGGCCTCATTACTATGAGCTTCCTTCCTTACTTACACATTAAATACATGAGCGGCGAAATCAGATTAAAATATATATTAAGATAAAAAAGCAAGCAGAACAAAACACACTAAACACAAAGAAACATAAAAAGCACGAATTTTCCCATTTAAAACAAATAAATATCAGCAAACTTCAATATGTGAAATTCTTTAAGTACAGGATCAGTGTGAGCATCAAAGTAACGGCTTCTTAAAAATAAAACGAACGAATTATAACAATGCGATTCAAGTTTGTAGGATAAGTTGATACCCAAACTGAAACACAATATATGAGATTAGGATAAAATAAGCTTTAATAAAGGGAATTTAAAGGGTTCGTAATGAGGAAACAGGAAGACAAAAGCTTGATTTATAGATTATTCCGATTGCTGTGGAAATTTGCCTTGCAACGTTAGCAATATGTTGTTTCCACGTTTTAACACCCAAAAACATTGTTTCCTTTACTTGTTCGATAGCACAATTACTTATTTCTAGTTTAAGATCAAGATTTTGCTTTTTCGCTGCCTTGTCTTGAAAACGGCTATAAATTTATTAGACTTTGAATAATTTACTGATGACTTACCGGCCTGGCACCAATCTGTTAGTTTCAATAGCTCCTCATTCAGGGTCGTTTCAAGAAAATCAACATTATTGTGGGAATTAAAAGAATATGTTTGTATCGTCGGCAAAACGAAATAAAAGCCAAAAACCCTTGAGACATCACATAAATCATTGATGTAAATCAGAAAAAGCAAAGGCCCACCACATTTTATAAGACGAAAAGAAGAGGTGGTGTCATTGAATTGAACAAATGATGCCTGTTACGTTACGTAAGTAGTTTGTAAACCAGTTGTGAGCTACCACGCTGATACCATAATGGAATAATTTATATAATTATCCAATAAAAGATTGTGGTCAACTGTATCAAAAGCTTTGGACAGATCAATAAAAATACCTACATGTGAAGCTATGATCCTCGCAGTTATGCACGCAATTCTTGCAATCGCGTAAAGAAGCCTGAAAAATTCAGTATTTTATGCTTATTAAAATAGTCCAATAAACGATTATAGATTACTCTTTGTAGAAAAAGCAGGATGGACAGAAACTGGCCTATAATTAGAAAAAATTGACTGTTCGCCCGAGATTTAAATAAAGGTATAACACGAGCAATTTTCAATTGCTCAGGAACAATTCCAGAGGTCAAAGACAGATAAATAACTTGGGTTATGGGGTGGCAGATGGTGGGGACAATCTCTTAGTAAGTCAATAGAAACGTGGTCATATCCCACAGCAGTTCCAGAGCGAAAACTAAGACAAATCTCAATGATTTTACGTTCAGATGCTGTGTCGAAAAATATTGAAATTGCAAAATTCCCTGACAAAAAGGAATGATTTTGAGGATGGTAGAATACTAGAAATTAAATTTGGGCCAATGTTAGTAAAGAACTGACAAAAATGTTCAGCGATTTGCCTTGGATCAGATAGATCTTGGTTGTTAAACTTAAAGTTGGACGGGATCTAATTTGCACTTTGTCTCTCGTTTAAAACTTCATTTATTAGTTGCAATGTGCGTTTAGCATTAGATTTAGCCAGAAACAATCATTGTAAACTATCTTATTTTGAGGATTGGGATCAAGAATGATTGTTTTCCTGTGAAAAGGATAAAAGCTAATAAACATGCTCTCAGGAAGCCTTGGTTCACAAAAGGTCTGTCAAAATCGGTTACATAATCTGAACTGTCTTTCCGCATGAACTGAAGCTCTTTTTTTCATTCGCGAACCTTGGAAAAAAACTCAATTCCTCTGGCACCCAGGGTTATTTTTAGAACAAGAATTGATCGAACTTCTTTGTTTTCATTTGAGCCGTTTTTTTTGCAGCCGTGATCTTTGTTTGAGATGCAAACACAAAATGCAAATGTAAGACGAACTTCCCCAAGAATAATCTGGAAGCTCTACTCATGATAAAATGCCCTCGCTTTGACCTAAATAACCATAGTTGGTTTCCATAGAACCTCTTATGTACGGTCCAGGCAACATCTATATCACCTGGGTCATTGTATTTAAGTGTAACATCACAGTGAATTCTACTAGATCTAGTAGTGGATCGACGATGTCTCAAACACCTTGTCGAACCCCAAACAACGACGGAAGCTCAGATTTAATCATTTCTGCCAGCAGAATGAAAATGGGGCGAGGAAGAGACACAAACTCTTCTGCAGATCTGAGGTGATCGAAATGACGGTAGACCTAAAGAAGAAAATAAGACGTGTGGTAGTCCTGTAGGATTCACACCAAGGAATGTGAACCAAGTCAAGACGAAGTTTAAAAATATTTCTAATTTGTACAAGGACGCCAAGAGTATAAGTCCTTACTTTGAGCTTACCTATGAAGTTCTCGGAACACGCGAGGCCACCTGTCTCACATATTCTTGAGGTCACCGATCTCAATCAAAAAGAGTCAGAGGATGACCAAAGTGAAGATAAAGAAAGGTGATCACTGTCCATTTCAAAAAGCGACAAAAGTCAAGAAATGTGGTAAAAGTTTTTAAAAGACAGCATGTCTCACGACAAAGAGATGACGGAGTACATGATGGCACGAGAAAAAGAAATGCAAAATACAGAACATGCTCTCCTGCAGGAATTTACGCGGTCTTTAACTGAACCTCTGAAAAAGAACTAAATTAAGAACTTATAGTTTGGGTTTCATTCCCGTTCCGTTTAAGTTCCTGTTTTGAAATAATCATGTATAAAACTAAGAGAGAACAGCGGCTAAAACCACTGTTGTTGGTTACACATAATCAGGGTACTGAATTCATTTGTTATTATTCTTTCCAATGCATACGAAGCAGAAGAAGTAAAAGTAGTTTTCAGTAACTCATCAGGGTGGGAAAGCCAAATTAGGGGAGTCAGGGTGGCTTAGTGTTTATCTATCGGGCCTCCCACCATTGCGAGCCGGGTTTTCACTCTGACTTCGGCTTGCATGTGGGCTGAGTTTCAGTCGCATTTCAACGTGACTCGAGCGTTTTTCTCCGGGTATACCGGTTTTCCTACCTCACCAAATTCGACTCAAAGCTAATTAACAATCTGGCTGTGGTGCTGTGCTCCGACATCAAACATGGACTGTATAGCGGCAGCCAGAGGCACCTTTGTATGCTTTCAGTCCGATGTCGTGAGCCGCGCCCTTCGCAATTCAGTCCTCGACTGCAAGTAAGGGTGATTAGCACTAGCAATATTTAATTTAATTTGTTGTTGAAAATGGCGAAGAGGCTCCTTACAGAAATCTCTAATTACATTTCGCACCCTCTTCCCTTCGTCGTTTCCCCTCTGAGCGAAGAGGGCAGGCGCTGGTACGGGAATACCTCCTACATTTGGTGGATCATCTTGGTGATGGCCATGTCCTCGCAAACGTTGTGTAATTCACAATAAGCGATAAAGTTCTGATAGCTTTTCGCGGATTTTCCTCCAATATTTAGACAACGCCAGCGCCCTTGCAGTTCTCAGTCCAAAACCCTGAAGCCGACTCTTACCAGTTGCCTTGCATGCAGTGACATCGCTTTTAAAAATCTTCGTCCAGTAGCATCAATGACGGCATTTTCTGGATAATGCTTCAATAGGGCTTTTGACAGCGGATCAGGGCTGCATCACTAAGGAACAGCGACGGAACTTGGAACCTCCCAATTAGCCGGGTATTTCACCACTCTCGATTCATTCATAGAGCCTGCTGTACCTAAAGACACGAGCATCATGCATGCCGCCGGGGCATCCAACGCTTACGTCCAAAACTTCGCTTTGCATCCAGCATTACCAAAAGCGTTTTCGAAGTAGTCCTCCCGGTCCGTCGTTTGAAAGCTTTGTCAGTGCCATCTATCGCCCCGACGCCCTCCGGAAAACTAACAATCTCTTCAAATACATCCATTCGTTCCTGTACCTCATTTCGCTATGTAGGAAAAATTGTTCTGGGTGATAACCGAATTAGGGCTCTTGTGATCGCATCCACTATTTCTATCGCGGTGGTTTTACCACAGCCAAACAGCAACCCAGTGCTACGGACAGCAGCCACGCAGCTTTCGGAGCGAGTCCGGGAATTGGTTCAGAAAACAATGGACACAAAGAACAATACAAAAGAAACAGTGGACCATGACGTAAAACACAATAGAGTTGCGTCCTAAAGGGATCCAATGAAATGAGCTGCGTCCTGCGTGGGGCTGCTAAGGAAGGTGTCTCCAGTTGCCCAGTTGCAAGGCGCCAAAGAACAATAGCCACACGCTTAGGCACAGGAACAGCGTCACAAATTTTAGTGTTTTGCTTCGCAATTTCGGGACCAGTTTTGTCACAAATTGCTTGAAAGGTCATCTCCTGTTTAGTCGGCTGCAATCTGTTTATTTCTGATACGAACTTTGATAATATAATATTAATTACTTTTTCGCATTTTTTACATTTTTTGTAGAATTGTAATAGATTTAACTGTAATTTGACATACGCATTGTTGTAATACTAAGGACAAGTAGTGGATTAGCGCTATATATATAAAGTTATTAAGTAACGTCGCTAACCAGCGCCGGGGCGGTGGAAGAACCCACATTGTAAGCTCGCGGTGAGTCTGAACAGGAAACGTAGTCCACGTTGTTTGCCTGCGTGGAAGAAGTATATCCGGTTCCGCAGACTATCTACGTTGTTAGCTCACAGCAACGTTCGAAGCCTTTTGAATCGACTAGACAGTGCTTTTGCAATTATCCTTCGCAAAAAGTAAAATGCAACCTAGTCGAAGACTATTATGACTTGGTCAGCGATCGTGATACTACAACTTTTCAAGTTTATGCGATGTCCCAGACTTATGTTAATTGCGAAGGCGTCCTAACTTCTCACCCGGCGACAGCTTTGACATTTCATACTCACGAGCAGATTGAATCGTGATTACATAACGCGTTTATCAAGAGTTTTCGCTATCTAGTGCGACCACAGTCAGGGTGAAGAACAAAGACGACGCTTTTCAATTCTATCTCGTCACCAGTCCTAGTCACTGCGGAGCTCCATGAGAAGCATTTACGCGCTAACTAGTCAATTGCATTACTGCTTTCTAGTCGATCTGCACGGATTTTGACCCTGCGCGAGTTTTGATAGATTTTTTTCTTTTACAGCCATTCGTTTCACCTTTTGTTAAGCGTTTGGGAAGTTCCTAAGTATGTTTTCTGTTTTTACCAACCAAATTTTACATTCAAGTAACCGTGGCAGACAATTCGCAAAGCGCCGCCGACAGCCCACCAGGCACAATCATGTCTGGAAAAGACTCACAGAGGGCCAATACTAAGCTCGAGCTGGCTGTCGACCAGCTGAATGCCAATATAGGCAAAATGTCTACCCTTTTAGGGCAATTGTGCCAACGTATCCTGACCGGGGAAAGCTCATTCGAAGCTGTAAGCCCTCGACGCGCACCGAGTGTTCACTCTCGAAAACGCACCAGAATGCAAGTCTCTCTTCAGATGAAGACGGAGACGATTGGAAATTCGGATGAATTGAGCAAAATAGCGTCGGACGACGAGGTCCAACGGTCGCTCAATGCAGGTAACGGGGAAGTGAAAGCAAGAGCATCGCAGGCAGTGGTGAAACGACTGTCCAAGCAGATGATCAAATGCTATAATGGGGATGGCTGCAGCATTTAGCGATGAGAATAGGACAGGGCCGCCTATCAACAAACCCCTAACTGAAATGGCAACCAAACGCTTGGGAAAGAAATTAACTCAGGAAAAAATGTTAAACCTGGTGGCTAAATACGACCCCCCGGAAATCTAGACCGAGATGATAATTCCTCGGGTTAGCCCCGAAATGAGGCGGTTCCTTAACGCCTTCAGAAGAAAGAGCTATCTTCGCCTGGCCAGTTTACAGCAGGCCCTGCAAAAGGCCACACATTTAGCAAATTCAGACAAACTACTCGCGATTGATGCGAATGGTACCACCAAAAAAGGAATGCTGGCCAACAGCATCGACATTGTTGCCATGATAGGTCACGTAGCCAGCCAGTGCGTTAGGTCACGCAGCCTGCTCTTCGGCGGGAACAACTAAAACCCACTCTGAAGCCCGAATATCATGCCTTATGCTCAACAGAGGTGATTGCCTTCACTAAATTCCTGTTTGGGGAAGATCTAGCGAAACAAATGCGCGATGTTAAAGAAACACATCCTCTAAGCGATACCATTGGGATTTATATTCCACCAAACGAGAGCACCTCAATATGGGCGGTTCTCAATCGTCTAGGCCACATTTTTAGGGAAAGGCCAACGGCTAACCAACCACAAAAAGTCCCACTACCAGAAAACCGGCAGCCCAGCAGGGAAGAAATAATGCTCTCCCTGGAGCAAATAAACCTTTCGGTGAGTGACTTCACGAATTTCGTTGACAATTCTCTCCGCGGTTATCTCAAGGGTCGTTGTGACAATTTCCGGGCCGGATGTGTTTCAGATTCCTTACAAGCCTGAGAGCAACTGTGGACAGATAGAGAAATTCTATGTTCTGTATTGCGTGTTTCTATCGATTCTGATTATCCTCCTAGTCAGTACTATCTTCACCGGTCTCTCAGAACCAAATTGGAAGTAGAGAAAATTGATTCAGAAATAGCAAAGCTATTACTAGTAGTAGCTATCGCTAAGTACGAACTAGACAGTTAATATGATAGTGTGCAGATTTGTATCAGATTGCCATGTTTGGAACCCAATAGTAGCTTTACTTTTTGTGGTAGTGCGGTGCACTTCAAACAATAGCCGTGGTCAAACCCAGTCGAGGTCTGCGTTTAGTTTGTTTGTTTTCTTTTTTTTGTTTTCTATTTTTTGTTTTTTTTTTTCCGTGTCGGTAAAAGTCTTCCCTGTCACTCCCCTGGTAAGTGGTGTCTTTGTGTATAGAGCCTTATGCGCGTATTTTCTTAGGATCGAGAGGGTAGTGGAACTGCGTAGATTTCTCTGGTGGACACAGTAGCCTGCAATGGCGTCCAAAGTCATGCAACGCGAATGGCGTTTTAGTGGATCCTTAAACAAAATATACCCTTATGGAGCTCCAGAATGGAAAGTCAGTTGGATAAACTAGGCATGAATCTCAAAAGCGACGAGTACTGGACTTCGACAACAATATATCGCCCGTCGAGACGAAATCAAAGTGAGCAGTATTTACCTGAAGTACATGGTAATTTGACACAATTGAGTTTCTTGTCTTCACGCACGCAATCAAATAGGAAGAGGTTTTCGCCTCTAAGAGCAAATATGTTGTTTGTTTCAATAAAATTTTCGCTGGAAAAGGATTCTGTGGTATTTTCTGCCTTTGTGAATTATAATATCATGTTGTGTATTGAATTTTCGAGCTTAAGGTTGAAATGTGATATGGGAGAAGTTTTTTAGTATTTCTCTGTAAGCAGGAAGGGTTCACAGGCCTGTTGGAAGCGTGCTTTGAGTTTCAACAAAATGAGCCCCAAAATCAGTGAAAACTTGTGACGCAGATGAATAATAAAGTAGCTGCTATTTCCAAAATGATGGAATTAATACCTGGTGATAAATAACGTCGTACGCGTCTTGGAGAGTAAATTTTGACTTTGCATAAACAAGAGTTGGGCGATTGTGATCTTTGTTTTGACTTCCGTCATTTCATTGTCAAACTTTATAACACTTGACTGAAAAAGAAACTTCGAATACCCGGTATCTTGCCATCATTTGACACAAATGCTTCACTGTTTGGCGAATAAACATGCCGCGGTAACTTAATCACGGCGCCCGCTGAATTCCGGCCATGTCATTTTCGATTTTGCAATTTACTTGAACGTAGCAAAAATCTCCCAAAATGTTTGTCGCTGATCGTAACTTTTTATATTCAATATATACGGTTCAAAATTAATGTTGTTTTCATGTCGTAAATATTTTATTCTCGATCGACCGTCCGGGAAACTTCCTTCTGCTCTTTCTGAAAACTGTGTATCAATATTTATTTGCTTTTTCATCAATATTTGTTTTGCATAAAGCAAGCTAACAGAATCTGTACCTTGCTGAGTTCGCATTTGTTAGCGTTAATAGTATTTTCGGTCAGATGTTTCTGTTTTTTATGAGGGGTTTATTGTTTTGGTCTCCCATCCCAACACTAACCCCGCGAAACAGGGCTTGACTTCAGTGAAGTTTAGTATTACAAAGTTTTCGGATGCTCATAGGGCACACTTGTGGTGAAAAGAAGTTGTGAGGGAACTTGAAAATTATCAACATGTCAGCCCAGAAACCAATGTTTCTCGCTTCTCTTTTATTTGTTATTCTTCAGAGACTGGAATGCTGTATTTCAATACCACACAATTCAGTGCCTTCTGATTTTCTGTAGCACGTACCACAGGCAAGCCAGTGTATGCTTCACAGAAGCATATAGTTACCTAGGTAAATACGACTGTTGACAGTCTACCTCGGGAAACTGATTTTTTTCCAGTGGCCGATTTTTTCCCTGGAGCTTGGATATGTCACGAGAACAATAGCGTTTCCCTTGACATCTACTATACCCCAAAGCGTTAGCTAGGGAAAATTAATTTCCCAATAAAAGCTCGTCTGCGAATGTCTTAATGACAGATTCGGACACACAACCCTGGGTTTGTCAGAGTGGGAAAGGAAAGATTTGGTTCTGGACGGCTTTTCTCGCCTTGTTGCAGCTCGTCATGAGAATACAAATTGTTCTGTTTCTGTCCCTCGGTTAAAAAAAGATTCCAAATCCACCTAAGACTGAAGTGAAGTTTCAAATTCTAAAGCAAAAAAATTCTTGCTCTGAATTGTGCCATCGTCTTCACGCTTTGCAGTAATAAAACAAAAGGTTTAACTACATTACCTCACAGAGTGTTGTGTAACCTTTCAAAATGTTTTCACCCATGCTAAGATAAAACCCGAGATGAATTTACCTCGGACAATTCTGCCTTAGGTTAAACAATCAGATTATATCGGCTAGTCTGTGTCTTTTGATTTCACTGATAGCCTCTTTCTTCTCTTGTAATTTACTCACGCAATGTTTTGCTCCACTTTTCTTTTAAAAATTATACTCTGTATGAAAAATAGAGAAGCGGAAGCCGTCGGTATGTTACGGTGAGAGGAAAACGAAGCCGAAAAGCCTTTTAAAATCCTCATGTCATTTAACAGCAGCACTGGAAAATAACTGGGTGAAATACGAAAACAAACAGGTCTGTTGGAAGCGTGCTTTAATTTTAACAAATGAGCCCCAAAATCGCCAAGAATTTGTGACGCTGATGAATAATAAAGCAGTTTCTATTTCCAAAAATGATGGAATTACCCGGTGCTAAATAACCTCGTCTAGGAGAGTGAATTTTTGACTTTGTAGAAACAATGGGCAACCTTAAGAGTTGGGTGATTGTGATCTTTGTGTT
>NC_090891.1:2437635-2440135 GCF_036669925.1 Montipora capricornis | reverse complement strand
TAAGACTTCCACAAATAAATGTTTTTGGATTGAAAGTGAAAATAAGAACTGATTATCCCTGTATCGATCTGAAAAGATTGTAAAAGGAAATAAATCGATCATTTTGTCAAAAAACATCATTATTCATTGATACAGATTGCTTAACAAAACTGCTTTCTAAAAATAAACAATGTCACGCATGCAGACGTTATCAACTGAAATAAAAAGAAAGAAAGAAAGAAAGAAATTCGAATTATCAGTGCACATTTAGCCCCAAAGAAAACACATTTTATTTAGTTAAAAGCCTCAATAAACAATTTAATTAAAGATCCATGTGTAATCTACGCTGACTTTAAATGTCTTACCATTCCTATTTATAACTAGACGCTCCTTGAGCGTAACCTGGGTTGCCTGGCGTGTTACACTAAAAAAGAAGGCACTGAATTGGGTGGTATTGAACTGTAGAAATCCAGTAATTTTTTTTAAGTATAGGGGAGGGGGGTGGGGGAGGTGATGTAGGACCATTTGTGGGGTCACCCAGAACGTCATACCAGCAATAACCCTATGGCTCACACGTTCATCGTTAATTATTTTGTAATGTCGCGTCCCGTTTTGAGGTCTTTTACTTTTTTAGGCTTTGGTAATAAATTCAGTTCAAGATAGCAAAACACGCTCTGAAGTGAAACTCACTCGTTTCTTCTTTAAAGGGGCTACGCACTTAAAATGATATACTGTAATACCATGGTTGGGGTGCAGGACTGGCTCGGTGATGTGAGCATTCGCCTCCCACCATGTGGCTCGAGTTCGATTCCCAGACTTGGCGTCATATGTGAGTTGAGTTTATTGGTTCTATACTCCTGCACCGAGAGGTCTTCTCCGGGTACGCCGTGTTTCCCATCTTCTGAACATTGCCTTGATTTGCGTAATTGTTAATTTCAGTTTACAGTGTCCCCATTAGTGCTCCAGTGCTAGAACGACTAGACACTTAATAAGTTGCTTCCTTTCCTTTTTTTTTTCCCAAAATGCCCAAAAAATAGAATTAAAACATGCAATAAAACCACTTAAAACTGTTGAACAACATAAAAGAAATACTGCAAGAGAAGCATGGATGGACATAAATGTCAAGTGAAGCGATGATCCTCGCAGTTATGAACGCAATTTTTGCAATTGCGTAGAGAAGCCTGAAAAATTCAGGACTTCAACGGGGTTTGAACCCCTGACCTCGCGTTACCGGTGCGACGCTCTAACCAACTGACAGGCTTCTCTACGCAATTGCAAAAATTTGAGTTCATAAACTTCGAGGATCATAGCTTCACTTGATTCATATCCGCAGTTCATATATGATCCATCCATTTCATTTCATCATTGATTTTTCCTCACGGGAAATTAGAGCCCACAAATGACAAGCTCCCAACGTCAGTGGCTTCATGCCTCAGTTGGTTAGAGCGTGCCACCGGTAACGCGAGGTCACAGGTTCAAAGCCCGTTGAAGACCTGAATTTTTCATATACCATTTTATCATTGGACATAAATGTAAAAGATTGAAACGTGTTGCGTTTGGGTAATCTTGGAAAACGCCAACCAACGTTTTCAAATTATGAACAAATCGTCTCGATAAAGTTCGTTTTTTTCTCAGAATCATTTTGATCCATTTTCTCAGAATCATTAGCATTTTTCGAGTTTTTAAACTCGTGATTAACTAAAGATTTTCCCGAACACACCCTAAAATGACGTGACATAGCCCCTTAAAGTGAATAAGCCTGCAAAAAGGACTAACTGCAAAAAGACTAACTTTTTCCCACACTTAGCAGCAGTAACTTAGCTTTCCGTTTAGCCATTCTCATTTTCGCCAAAACTAGGTTTTGTAGTCACATCAACTGCATCGGCCGTTGCCTCAATTCTAAAGTCATTCCTAAAGGTTTTCGCTCGAACTTTCATGCGTCTACATTCTCTCACTCAAATCAGTATCTTCACCAAATTCGATGTGCGCAAAATTCTTTTTCACGTAATATTATGAGGATCACAATTAGAGCTATGTGCCAAAAACGAATCGCACTTGACAAACAAATTCTCATTGCCGCTCCGAACTTTCCAAATCTGTCCAGCAATTTTTAGTACAATCGATTCGCGCTAAAATCCGACAACTTAATTCTGGACTGTTTGACCATTTACACAAACCAAGACTCTTAAACTTCACAATTAATAGGTCCGCAAATTACCGACGACATACATGCATAGCCATAATACCGTTATTACAATTCCAGAAAATCTTCCGCTTACTGACTCAGAGAAATCTGTTCTCAGTAAGGGCCTAAATTTTGTCCCTATTACCAAACGCACCAACGAATTTTCTATTAAGCAAGATGTTGAAAAATTCCCTTCGCCGCGTTCAGTTAAAAGCCTTTTTTCACGACAAAGAGGAGGATTCGGACACTTCTAATAAAGATATTTTTGAAACACTTCTAGTTCGCAAATCCAAATGGACTCCCCCAGAGGGACATTTGCCTCTTTAGATTTTTTCC
>NC_090891.1:2416784-2437535 GCF_036669925.1 Montipora capricornis | reverse complement strand
AATTCCAACACGTACACGGATCCATTAATTTAATGGCTGTCAGTGAAGAGGTCACACGGTGTGTGAACAATCATGATATCGACTTCCAACATAAAACGGTTGGAAGAAAGGAAAACAAATCCTGTTTCGTATTTTCCAACAATTCTCGATAATAGTTGTCGCTTTTATTCAACGAAGACTATAGCCTGCGAGCAGGCTCACGGTGATTCGAGGTGCATGAGGGCCTTTGTTGTCAGCTGCGGTTTCACAGTTAGTGGCCACGTCATCCTAATCTAAAAACAAAACGATTGTTCTTTAACAAATATAGATTTTAAAGACTAAAAACAGTGAGGATAAATTTGTTCCACCAAAAGAGCAGACAGAAAAGTATAAAATAAAAAAAAAATAGAGCTTATCTGCTGAATACTCCGCCACTTATTTGCATAATAGAACATCTTTTGTATTCTGGCTCGTTCTGAAAGTCGCTTATAGTAATGAAGTCGCAACGAAGATTCAAGTTTTTCATCAATAGAATCATGTTTTAAAACTGAATTTGTTTTTTTCTATTCTTGTACAGATCTAGAAGACAGCAAAGGTGATTTATTCATTTCCTTTAATTGGATAAAGAATTGGACTGAGAATTGTTTGTTGGAATTTTTTTATGACCACTAAACAAAAAGCATGCAATAAACCATAATACTACACTTTACTAAAAACCTACCTATCTCCTTTGCTCCGGGATTTTCAATGGGTGCTTTGTTTTTGAAGGAATGAACTACGCGGTATTAATAGCGCTTTGTCGACTGCGTCCCAATAGTCTTTAAATCATGATGTGGGCGGAACATTCTTTACATTGACAGATCACGTTTCCGCGTTAAGGGCTTTTGTACTGCTATACCCTCTCGATCATTCTCGACGAATTTAAACTACGTTTTATCAACGATTTACTTTACATGTATGTGTGTACAGTAGATTTTTTCGATCGGGTTTTGGCACCCTTTACCTCCTAGATAAATAGGAAGAGGTGGCCACTGACTGTGAAACCGCATCTGACAACACCTTTTCGCCTTTCTTTAGCCTGCGCATCTGAGCAGTCGAGCATGCTCTTCATGTACTTCGAACCACTGGGAGCGTAGGCTAGTCTTCGTAGAATAAAACTGTCAACAACCGTTTTCTTTTCATTGCTTAAATATGCTAAGGATTCAAAGTTACTTTTGTGGGATGAATCTCAAGCCATTGCGGTGACAAATTCCAACACGTACACGGATCCATTAATTTAATGGCTGTCAGTGAAGAGGTCACTACGGTGTGTGAACAATCATGATATCGACTTCCAACATAAACGGTTGGAAGAAAGGTAAACAAATCCTGTTTCGTATTTTCCAACAATTCTCGATAATAGTTGTCCCTTTTATTCAACGAAGACTATAGCCTGCGAGCAGGCTCACGGTGATTCGAGGTGCATGAAGGGCCTTTGTTGTCAGCTGCGGTTTCACAGTTAGTGGCCACGTCATCCTAATCTAAAAACAAAACGATTGTTCTTTAACAAATATAGATTTTTAAAGACTAAAAACAGTGAGGATAAAATTTGTTCCACCAAAAGAGCAGACAGAAAGTATAAAATAGAAAAAAAAATAGAGCTTATCTGCTGAATACTCCGCCACTTATTTGCATAATAATAACATCTATTGTATTCTGGCTCGTTCTGAAAGTCGCTTATAGTAATGAAGTCGCAACGAAGATTCAAGTTTTTCATCAAATAGAATCATGTTTTAAAACTGAATTTGTTTTTTCTATTCTTGTACAGATCTAGAAGACAGCAAAAGGTGATTTATTCATTTCCTTTAATTGGATAAAGAATTGGACTGACAATTGTTTGTTGGAATTTTTTTTATGACCACTAAACAAAAAGCATGCAATAAACCATAATACTACACTTTACTAAAAACCTACCTATCTCCTTTGCTCCGGGATTTTCAATGGGTGCTTTGTTTTTGAAGGAATGAACTACGCGGTATTAATAGCGCTTTGTCGACTGCGTCCCAATAGTCTTTAAATCATGATGTGGGCGGAACATTCTTTTACATTGACAGATCACGTGTTTCCGCGTTAAGGGCTTTTGTACTGCTATACCCTCTCGATCATTCTCGACGAATTTAAACTACGTTTTATCAACGATTTACTTTACATGTATGTGTGTACAGTAGATTTTTTCGATCGGGTTTTGGCACCCTTTACCTCCTAGATAAATAGGAAGAGGTGGCCACTGACTGTGAAACCGCATCTGACAACACCTTTTCGCCTTTCTTTAGCCTGCGCATCTGAGCAGTCGAGCATGCTCTTCATGTACTTCGAACCACTGGGAGCGTAGGCTAGTCTTCGTAGAATAAAACTGTCAACAACCGTTTTTCTTTTCATTGCTTAAATATGCTAAGGATTCAAAGTTACTTTTGTGGGATGAATCTCAAGCCATTGCGGTAACAAATTCCAACACGTACACGGATCCATTAATTTAATGGCTGTCAGTGAAGAGGTCACTACGGTGTGTGAACAATCATGATATCGACTTCCAACATAAAACGGTTGGAAGAAAGGAAAACAAATCCTGTTTCGTATTTTCCAACAATTCTCGATAATAGTTGTCCCTTTTATTCAACGAAGACTATAGCCTGCGAGCAGGCTCACGGTGATTCGAGGTGCATGAAGGGCCTTTGTTGTCAGCTGCGGTTTCACAGTTAGTGGCCACGTCATCCTAATCTAAAAACAAAACGATTGTTCTTTAACAAATATAGATTTTTAAAGACTAAAAACAGTGAGGATAAAATTTGTTCCACCAAAAGAGCAGACAGAAAAGTATAAAATAGAAAAAAAAATAGAGCTTATCTGCTGAATACTCCGCCACTTATTTGCATAATAGTAACATCTATTGTATTCTGGCTCGTTCTGAAAGTCGCTTATAGTAATGAAGTCGCAACGAAGATTCAAGTTTTCATCAAATAGAATCATGTTTTAAAACTGAATTTGTTTTTTCTATTCTTGTACAGATCTAGAAGACAGCAAAGGTGATTTATTCATTTCCTTTAATTGGATAAAGAATTGGACTGAGAATTGTTTGTTGGAATTTTTTTTATGACCACTAAACAAAAAGCATGCAATAAACCATAATACTACACTTTACTAAAAACCTACCTATCTCCTTTGCTCCGGGATTTTCAATGGGTGCTTTGTTTTTGAAGGAATGAACTACGCGGTATTAATAGCGCTTTGTCGACTGCGTCCCAATAGTCTTTAAATCATGATGTGGGCGGAACATTCTTTTACATTGACAGATCACGTGTTTCCGCGTTAAGGGCTTTTGTACTGCTATACCCTCTCGATCATTCTCGACGAATTTAAACTACGTTTTATCAACGATTTACTTTACATGTATGTGTGTACAGTAGATTTTTTCGATCGGGTTTTGGCACCCTTTACCTCCTAGATAAATAGGAAGAGGTGGCCACTGACTGTGAAACCGCATCTGACAACACCTTTTCGCCTTTCTTTAGCCTGCGCATCTGAGCAGTCGAGCATGCTCTTCATGTACTTCGAACCCCTGGGAGCGTAGGCTAGTCTTCGTAGAATAAAACTGTCAACAACCGTTTTTCTTTTCATTGCTTAAATATGCTAAGGATTCAAAGTTACTTTTGTGGGATGAATCTCAAGCCATTGCGGTGACAAATTCCAACACGTACACGGATCCATTAATTTAATGGCTGTCAGTGAAGAGGTCACTACGGTGTGTGAACAATCATGATATCGACTTCCAACATAAAACGGTTGGAAGAAAGGAAAACAAATCCTGTTTCGTATTTTCCAACAATTCTCGATAATAGTTGTCCCTTTTATTCAACGAAGACTATAGCCTGCGAGCAGGCTCACGGTGATTCGAGGTGCATGAAGGGCCTTTGTTGTCAGCTGCGGTTTCACAGTTAGTGGCCACGTCATCCTAATCTAAAAACAAAACGATTGTTCTTTAACAAATATAGATTTTTAAAGACTAAAAACAGTGAGGATAAAATTTGTTCCACCAAAAGAGCAGACAGAAAAGTATAAAATAGAAAAAAAAATAGAGCTTATCTGCTGAATACTCCGCCACTTATTTGCATAATAATAACATCTATTGTATTCTGGCTCGTTCTGAAAGTCGCTTATAGTAATGAAGTCGCAACGAAGATTCAAGTTTTTCATCAAATAGAATCATGTTTTAAAACTGAATTTGTTTTTTCTATTCTTGTACAGATCTAGAAGACAGCAAAGGTGATTTATTCATTTCCTTTAATTGGATAAAGAATTGGACTGACAATTGTTTGTTGGAATTTTTTTATGACCACTAAACAAAAAGCATGCAATAAACCATAATACTACACTTTACTAAAAACCTACCTATCTCCTTTGCTCCGGGATTTTCAATGGGTGCTTTGTTTTTGAAGGAATGAACTACGCGGTATTAATAGCGCTTTGTCGACTGCGTCCCAATAGTCTTTAAATCATGATGTGGGCGGAACATTCTTTTACATTGACAGATCACGTGTTTCCGCGTTAAGGGCATTTGCACTGCTATACCCTCTCGATCATTCTCGACGAATTTAAAGTACATTTTATCAACGATTAACTTTATATGTATGTGTGTACAGTAGATTTTCTCGATCGGGTTTTGGCACCCTATACCTCCTAGATAAATAGGAAGAGGTGGCCACTGACTGTGAAACCGCATCTGACAACACCTTTTCGCCTTTCTTTAGCCTGCGCATCTGAGCAGTCGAGCATGCTCTTCATGTACTTCGAACCACTGGGAGCGTAGGCTAGTCTTCGTAGAATAAAACTGTCAACAACCGTTTTTCTTTTCATTGCTTAAATATGCTAAGGATTCAAAGTTACTTTTGTGGGATGAATCTCAAGCCATTGCGGTGACAAATTCCAACACGTACACGGATCCATTAATTTAATGGCTGTCAGTGAAGAGGTCACTACGGTGTGTGAACAATCATGATATCGACTTCCAACATAAAACGGTTGGAAGAAAGGAAAACAAATCCTGTTTCGTATTTTCCAACAATTCTCGATAATAGTTGTCCCTTTTATTCAACGAAGACTATAGCCTGCGAGCAGGCTCACGGTGATTCGAGGTGCATGAAGGGCCTTTGTTGTCAGCTGCGGTTTCACAGTTAGTGACCACGTCATCCTAATCTAAAAACAAAATGATTGTTCTTTAACAAATATAGATTTTTAAAGACTAAAAACAGTGAGGATAAAATTTGTTCCACCAAAAGAGCAGACAGAAAAGTATAAAATAGAAAAAAAAATAGAGCTTATCTGCTGAATACTCCGCGACTTATTTGTATAATAATAACATCTATTGTATTCTGGCTCGTTCTGAAAGTCGCTTATAGTAATGAAGTCGCAACGAAGATTCAAGTTTTTCATCAAATAGAATCATGTTTTAAAACTGAATTTGTTTTTTCTATTCTTGTACAGATCTAGAAGACAGCAAAGGTGATTTATTCATTTCCTTTAATTGGATAAAGAATTGGACTGAGAATTGTTTGTTGGAATTTTTTTTATGACCACTAAACAAAAAGCATGCAATAAACCATAATACTACACTTTACTAAAAACCTACCTATCTCCTTTGCTCCGGGATTTTCAATGGGTGCTTTGTTTTTGAAGGAATGAACTACGCGGTATTAATAGCGCTTTGTCGACTGCGTCCCAATAGTCTTTAAATCATGATGTGGGCGGAACATTCTTTTACATTGACAGATCACGTGTTTCCGCGTTAAGGGCATTTGTACTGCTATACCCTCTCGATCATTCTCGACGAATTTAAAGTACATTTTATCAACGATTAACTTTATATGTATGTGTGTACAGTAGATTTTCTCGATCGGGTTTTGGCACCCTATACCTCCTAGATAAATAGGAAGAGGTGGCCACTGACTGTGAAACCGCATCTGACAACACCTTTTCGCCTTTCTTTAGCCTGCGCATCTGAGCAGTCGAGCATGCTCTTCATGTACTTCGAACCACTGGGAGCGTAGGCTAGTCTTCGTAGAATAAAACTGTCAACAACCGTTTTTCTTTTCATTGCTTAAATATGCTAAGGATTCATAGTTACTTTTGTGGGATGAATCTCAAGCCATTGTGGTGACAAATTCCAACACGTACACGGATCCATTAATTCAATGGGTGTCAGTGAAGAGGTCACTACGGTGTGTGAACAATCTTGATATCGACTTCCAACATAAAACGGTTGGAAGAAAGGAAAACAAATCATGTTTCGTATTTTCCAACAATTCTCGATAATAGTTGTCCCTTTTATTCAACGAAGACTATAGCCTGCGAGCAGGCTCTCGGTGATTCGAGGTGCATGAAGGGCCTTTGTTGTCAGCTGCGGTTTCACAGTTAGTGGCCACGTCATCCTAATCTAAAAACACAACGATTGTTTTTTCACAAATATAGATTTTTAAAGACTAAAAACAGTGAGGATAAAATTTGTTCCACCAAAAGAGCAGACAGAAAAGTATAAAATAGAAAAAAAAATAGAGCTTATCTGCTGAATACTCCGCCACTTATTTGCATAATAATAACATCTATTGTATTCTGGCTCGTTCTGAAAGTCGCTTATAGTAATGAAGTCGCAACGAAGATTCAAGTTTTTCATCAAATAGAATCATGTTTTAAAACTGAATTTGTTTTTTCTATTCTTGTACAGATCTAGAAGACAGCAAAGGTGATTTATTCATTTCCTTTAATTGGATAAAGAATTGGACTGAGAATTGTTTGTTGGAATTTTTTTTATGACCACTAAACAAAAAGCATGCAATAAACCATAATACTACACTTTACTAAAAACCTACCTATCTCCTTTGCTCCGGGATTTTCAATGGGTGCTTTGTTTTTGAAGGAATGAACTACGCGGTATTAATAGCGCTTTGTCGACTGCGTCCCAATAGTCTTTAAATCATGATGTGGGCGGAACATTCTTTTACATTGACAGATCACGTGTTTCCGCGTTAAGGGCTTTTGTACTGCTATACCCTCTCGATCATTCTCGACGAATTTAAACTACGTTTTATCAACGATTTACTTTACATGTATGTGTGTACAGTAGATTTTTTCGATCGGGTTTTGGCACCCTTTACCTCCTAGATAAATAGGAAGAGGTGGCCACTGACTGTGAAACCGCATCTGACAACACCTTTTCGCCTTTCTTTAGCCTGCGCATCTGAGCAGTCGAGCATGCTCTTCATGTACTTCGAACCACTGGGAGCGTAGGCTAGTCTTCGTAGAATAAAACTGTCAACAACCGTTTTTCTTTTCATTGCTTAAATATGCTAAGGATTCAAAGTTACTTTTGTGGGATGAATCTCAAGCCATTGCGGTGACAAATTCCAACACGTACACGGATCCATTAATTTAATGGCTGTCAGTGAAGAGGTCACTACGGTGTGTGAACAATCATGATATCGACTTCCAACATAAAACGGTTGGAAGAAAGGAAAACAAATCCTGTTTCGTATTTTCCAACAATTCTCGATAATAGTTGTCCCTTTTATTCAACGAAGACTATAGCCTGCGAGCAGGCTCACGGTGATTCGAGGTGCATGAAGGGCCTTTGTTGTCAGCTGCGGTTTCACAGTTAGTGGCCACGTCATCCTAATCTAAAAACAAAACGATTGTTCTTTAACAAATATAGATTTTTAAAGACTAAAAACAGTGAGGATAAAATTTGTTCCACCAAAAGAGCAGACAGAAAAGTATAAAATAGAAAAAAAAATAGAGCTTATCTGCTGAATACTCCGCCACTTATTTGCATAATAATAACATCTATTGTATTCTGGCTCGTTCTGAAAGTCGCTTATAGTAATGAAGTCGCAACGAAGATTCAAGTTTTTCATCAAATAGAATCATGTTTTAAAACTGAATTTGTTTTTTCTATTCTTGTACAGATCTAGAAGACAGCAAAGGTGATTTATTCATTTCCTTTAATTGGATAAAGAATTGGACTGACAATTGTTTGTTGGAATTTTTTTTATGACCACTAAACAAAAAGCATGCAATAAACCATAATACTACACTTTACTAAAAACCTACCTATCTCCTTTGCTCCGGGATTTTCAATGGGTGCTTTGTTTTTGAAGGAATGAACTACGCGGTATTAATAGCGCTTTGTCGACTGCGTCCCAATAGTCTTTAAATCATGATGTGGGCGGAACATTCTTTTACATTGACAGATCACGTGTTTCCGCGTTAAGGGCATTTGCACTGCTATACCCTCTCGATCATTCTCGACGAATTTAAAGTACATTTTATCAACGATTAACTTTATATGTATGTGTGTACAGTAGATTTTCTCGATCGGGTTTTGGCACCCTATACCTCCTAGATAAATAGGAAGAGGTGGCCACTGACTGTGAAACCGCATCTGACAACACCTTTTCGCCTTTCTTTAGCCTGCGCATCTGAGCAGTCGAGCATGCTCTTCATGTACTTCGAACCACTGGGAGCGTAGGCTAGTCTTCGTAGAATAAAACTGTCAACAACCGTTTTCCTTTTCATTGCTTAAATATGCTAAGGATTCAAAGTTACTTTTGTGGGATGAATCTCAAGCCATTGCGGTGACAAATTCCAACACGTACACGGATCCATTAATTTAATGGCTGTCAGTGAAGAGGTCACTACGGTGTGTGAACAATCATGATATCGACTTCCAACATAAAACGGTTGGAAGAAAGGAAAACAAATCCTGTTTCGTATTTTCCAACAATTCTCGATAATAGTTGTCCCTTTTATTCAACGAAGACTATAGCCTGCGAGCAGGCTCACGGTGATTCGAGGTGCATGAAGGGCCTTTGTTGTCAGCTGCGGTTTCACAGTTAGTGACCACGTCATCCTAATCTAAAAACAAAACGATTGTTCTTTAACAAATATAGATTTTTAAAGACTAAAAACAGTGAGGATAAAATTTGTTCCACCAAAAGAGCAGACAGAAAAGTATAAAATAGAAAAAAAAATAGAGCTTATCTGCTGAATACTCCGCCACTTATTTGTATAATAATAACATCTATTGTATTCTGGCTCGTTCTGAAAGTCGCTTATAGTAATGAAGTCGCAACGAAGATTCAAGTTTTTCATCAAATAGAATCATGTTTTAAAACTGAATTTGTTTTTTCTATTCTTGTACAGATCTAGAAGACAGCAAAGGTGATTTATTCATTTCCTTTAATTGGATAAAGAATTGGACTGAGAATTGTTTGTTGGAATTTTTTTTATGACCACTAAACAAAAAGCATGCAATAAACCATAATACTACACTTTACTAAAAACCTACCTATCTCCTTTGCTCCGGGATTTTCAATGGGTGCTTTGTTTTTGAAGGAATGAACTACGCGGTATTAATAGCGCTTTGTCGACTGCGTCCCAATAGTCTTTAAATCATGATGTGGGCGGAACATTCTTTTACATTGACAGATCACGTGTTTCCGCGTTAAGGGCATTTGTACTGCTATACCCTCTCGATCATTCTCGACGAATTTAAAGTACATTTTATCAACGATTAACTTTATATGTATGTGTGTACAGTAGATTTTCTCGATCGGGTTTTGGCACCCTATACCTCCTAGATAAATAGGAAGAGGTGGCCACTGACTGTGAAACCGCATCTGACAACACCTTTTCGCCTTTCTTTAGCCTGCGCATCTGAGCAGTCGAGCATGCTCTTCATGTACTTCGAACCACTGGGAGCGTAGGCTAGTCTTCGTAGAATAAAACTGTCAACAACCGTTTTTCTTTTCATTGCTTAAATATGCTAAGGATTCATAGTTACTTTTGTGGGATGAATCTCAAGCCATTGTGGTGACAAATTCCAACACGTACACGGATCCATTAATTCAATGGGTGTCAGTGAAGAGGTCACTACGGTGTGTGAACAATCTTGATATCGACTTCCAACATAAAACGGTTGGAAGAAAGGAAAACAAATCATGTTTCGTATTTTCCAACAATTCTCGATAATAGTTGTCCCTTTTATTCAACGAAGACTATAGCCTGCGAGCAGGCTCTCGGTGATTCGAGGTGCATGAAGGGCCTTTGTTGTCAGCTGCGGTTTCACAGTTAGTGGCCACGTCATCCTAATCTAAAAACACAACGATTGTTTTTTCACAAATATAGATTTTTAAAGACTAAAAACAGTGAGGATAAAATTTGTTCCACCAAAAGAGCAGACAGAAAAGTATAAAATAGAAAAAAAAATAGAGCTTATCTGCTGAATACTCCGCCACTTATTTGCATAATAATAACATCTATTGTATTCTGGCTCGTTCTGAAAGTCGCTTATAGTAATGAAGTCGCAACGAAGATTCAAGTTTTTCATCAAATAGAATCATGTTTTAAAACTGAATTTGTTTTTTCTATTCTTGTACAGATCTAGAAGACAGCAAAGGTGATTTATTCATTTCCTTTAATTGGATAAAGAATTGGACTGAGAATTGTTTGTTGGAATTTTTTTTATGACCACTAAACAAAAAGCATGCAATAAACCATAATACTACACTTTACTAAAAACCTACCTATCTCCTTTGCTCCGGGATTTTCAATGGGTGCTTTGTTTTTGAAGGAATGAACTACGCGGTATTAATAGCGCTTTGTCGACTGCGTCCCAATAGTCTTTAAATCATGATGTGGGCGGAACATTCTTTTACATTGACAGATCACGTGTTTCCGCGTTAAGGGCTTTTGTACTGCTATACCCTCTCGATCATTCTCGACGAATTTAAAGTACATTTTATCAACGATTTACTTTATATGTACGTGTGTACAGTAGATTTTCTCGATCGGGTTTTGGCACCCTATACCTCCTAGATAAATAGGAAGAGGTGGCCACTGACTGTGAAACCGCATCTGACAACACCTTTTCGCCTTTCTTTAGCCTGCGCATCTGAGCAGTCGAGCATGCTCTTCATGTACTTCGAACCACTGGGAGCGTAGGCTAGTCTTCGTAGAATAAAACTGTCAACAACCGTTTTTCTTTTCATTGCTTAAATATGCTAAGGATTCAAAGTTACTTTTGTGGGATGAATCTCAAGCCATTGCGGTGACAAATTCTAACAAGTACACGGATCCATTAATTTAATGGGTGTCAGTGAAGAGGCCACTACGGTGTGTGAACAATCATGATATCGACTTCCAACATGAAACGGTTGGAAGAAAGGAAAACAAATCCTGTTTCGTATTTTCCAACAATTCTCGGATCACTCAAGTTTTCCGGTAAACGAGGGAAAGATGACTCGATAAAAATCGTCTCGATGAAATAAATAGGTACTCAATCTTGCACGAAGACGTGACTGGTTTGAAAAAACCAGCCTCGTTCTTAAAATTAGACTCGTTTAAAATACCCGTCGGAAAACGAGACTGATTTGGAAAGACGCGTTTGGGAAGCTAGAAACTCCGTTCGGATAGACTTGTTCGATAAACGAGACTCGTTCGCAAAACGTGACTCGTTCGCAAAACGTGACTCGTTCGTGAAAACCAGACTCGTTTGTGAAGGGAGGTTAATTTTGGTTTTTATTTCACCGTAAATGGTAATGTAAATATCAAGAATATTATTTTAGTTGCAGTCTTACGAACAATATAAATTTTGGCCGGAAACTCTGGCTTCGAATATTCTTAACTTTGAAGCTAAAATAGGATCATTGCTGACTTCTGAGGACAGCTCTCGAAAACGAGTACAACGAGCACGTCAAAAACATCGAGCACGTTATCGTTAAAATCCAGTACAACGAGCACGTCAAAAAGGACGTGCACGTTATCGTCAAAATCGAGTACAACGAGCACGTTAATAGGATCATTGCTGACTTCTGTTTCGGGATCATTGCTGACTTCTGGGGACAGCTCTCGAAAACGAGTATAACGAGCACGTCAAAAACATCGAGGACGATGTCGTTAAAATCCAGTACAACGAGCACGTTAAAAATGACGTGCACGTTATCGTTGAAATCGAGTACAACGAGCACGTTAAAATAAACGTCCTCGTTCTATCGATTCAATCGTACAACAAGCTGGTTGTCAAGATCTTTCGAAACATCGCGCTCGTTGTCAATAACGCACTCGTTTTCATCGTTTCTTTTCATATCGTTAACGATCTACGATAGTGACGATGGGGATCATGACGATGGATTACGATAGATTCACAAGATCGTTGGATCATTGCTGATCGTGTTGATCGTCAGATCGTGTCGGAGATCGTGTCCATAGTATCCTCGAATAGCAATTGATTGGTATCTATTATTTTCTGGTTTATTTCCTAAAATTGTGGCTACGAGGCCCTAAACATATCAGAAGGTAAATTGGCATCAAACGCTTAGACTTAAGGGCGGTCTCATTGCCCCTCTACTCAATTTCTTCAGAAAAGGCAAGGTTATGCTGCTCTCTATCCCCCCAACTTATCTACTTCGTTTAGCCAAGGAAAGAATGTCAACAAACAGCACTGGAGTGTGTACGGTCGGAGTACGCGGCATGAAGGGTTCATCGCGTTTATTTACGGTCAATTAACGCAACGAATGAATCTGAAAACACCTTCTTTATTACTTCTTTGGTGACAATTCAGCTATATCAAATGTTCCATGGCATAAATAAGGATGAAAAATCAGAGATTGTAGCATGCATGCAGTATGTATGTGCCTATTCATAAGCAAAACTAATATAAGACTAATGAAAGGGATGAGGGACGAAAGCTACAGGTAAGAGTAGATCCTTCTCCAAAATGGCGGCAACGGAATTGAATGAGTTAAAATTAAAATGAATGTCAAATGGATACCAGAAATAGAAAGAGCAACTTTACATTAGTAACCATGTTATATCACCTGAAAAGTTGAAAAACGAAAAATTCTACAGATGGTTGTATTACTAGGGAAATTGGCCATACCCCTAAGCATCCAAACATCTGCACATTTTTAATGTTTCAACGTACACTTTCTTAGTTGATGTGCCGAAACTTTGCAGGGTTACTAAAGTAAAGGTGCTCTTTTATCAGTTTTTAATTTTAACTTAATTGAATTTTCCGCCGCCAAAAAAAAAAGATGAAAAAATCACAGCCGTTACTTCCTTATTTGAAACTGCTACCAGAACTAGAAAAAGTCAATTATTAGAACCCGAGATTTACTTGCAAACCTATCTAGCCCCCCTCTCCCCCTTCCCCCCTCCCCCTCCCCCTCCTGGGTATCGACACCATGAATTCAGAATCACGAAAAATACAACTTGGGTCAATATATTTTCTTTTTGTACTACAGTTTTCCATTACTTTTTCCTTAATTTGTGCTAGTCAGAAAAGCAAAAAGAAAATGGGCAAAATAAAGGCGTTCCTAACTGACACTCAGCCTTAGTATGTTCTTGGAATTAGTGTTTTTACAATTTTGATCAATCTTAGCCTCAACGTTTATAGACCGAATGCGTGAATGGCGCCCAAAAAAGCAATATTTTCTCTATGTGCTAATTAGACTCACACGCCTCGTTTGCATGGACCAAATAAAAAAAAATACCAAAATACGTTGTGGCCGCCATTTATGTATTCGGTCTATTAAAAAGGTTCCTTTATGCATCTAAAAAATCCGAGTGTATTTCATTTTAAGCCCTTACTGAAACACTATATTTGTTTTCTCGGGGAGCGAGCTATGTTTCGCTTTCATGCGGATCGAAACAGTTTTTGTTTTTGCAGTATGTATGTCTAACTGCAAAATTCGCCTAAACAGGTCGCTGTTGCATTGATTTGCTCTATTCTTTGATTGCACCCGACGTCAAGGTGGCCAAGTTGGTGGAAAGAACAAAAGCGCAAAAGTCCCTTGGCAATTTCACTCTATTAAGCTACATTTCGCTTTTTTTTTTCTTTGGTGGGGGGGGGGGGGGGTGTTCCAGCATGGCGGTCTTATCACGTGAGTGCAATCAAAGAATACCGTGAAGCCAGCACAATGAGCATAACACCCAACACCTTATACTGGCAGCTTTATGTTTGATGCCAAATGATAACTTTTTTTAAAGCTGAGGTATTTTCAGTTCCAAAAACAACTTAAAAGCGTGGAGAGGATGTGTCGCTAGCCTCCATTCTTGCCATATTTTTCTTTACTCTCTCTCCAGCCTCAAGAGGATTTGCTTATCATTTCCAGCAATATCTTTGAATATTGTGCTGGTTGGGACTACAACGGAGATGTTCTCTCCGCTGTATACGCGCACCTTTACACCAGTGTCTCTTTCGTGAGATGTTAGTATGCTCTGCAAAGGAAAAGAAAAATCATTCTTATGTAGCTCTGAAAATTCCCATTATTTGAAGCTGCAATCATCCCGCAGGATTAGTGTCGTGGAACCCCAAAAATTATTTTAGTCCAAATAAATCTTTATCTGTCACCGAGTACAGAGCAACAGTGTCAAGAATTATCTAAGGTCGGCACACACGGGGGGACTAGTCCCTGCAACTAGTCCCTAGTTACAC
This sequence comes from Montipora capricornis, assembly GCF_036669925.1. NCBI lineage: Eukaryota > Metazoa > Cnidaria > Anthozoa > Scleractinia > Acroporidae > Montipora > Montipora capricornis. The sequence goes on along the minus strand of NC_090891.1, from coordinate 2,423,035 downwards.
AAAGGGACTGGTCGCAGGGACTAGTCCCTTGTAGTGTTTACACGCGGGGTCCAATTGCACAGGAAAGTAGCAAAAACTGGGGCCAAACGGTATCATTCTTTCACTCTGCAGCTTTCTTAAGAAACCAAAATTATTAAAATAGCAATGTAGCATTTAATTAATTCAGTTCAGTACAAAATTACGAAATTATTTAGTATTTGAATTTTTTTCCGATTCAGTCCGGATATAAGCGGAAAATAAGTTGAAGCGCTTTGTTACCGATGAGCTGTAGCCAATACAGAAAAAAAAGGGTGCGAAAATTTGGTAATTTGGTCGCAGGGACTTGTCCAACGAGCAGTTTACACGAGGCGTTTTGAGGAACAAGCCGCAGGTCCTTGTCCCAAAATTCAAACCAGTTTGAATTCGTGGGACTAGTAGCAGGGACCAAATCCCTGCGACTATATTTCGTGTTAGAAATGGCTGCTTCACACAGTAGGACTTGGCCCAGGTACTAGGCGCATGGACTTATCGCCTCGTGTGTACTGCCCTTTATTTTGGTTAAAACCCATTCAACCATAAGCGATAGTGAGAAGTCTGAGGCGAGTGACGTAACACCCGGATGTATAGTATGTTGACAAGTTCACTTTCCTGTAATGTAATGGCCGATGTGTACATGTACATAATTCTCGACGCGAGTTCGGGCTCATAAAATCTCCCATAATGAAGAATACGAATCTTCGGAAGTGGAGAGTTCGCCCAGGAGGCCCACGAGGACGAACCGTCGTGGCTAGAACTTTATGAAGAAGAAAGAAAAGTGGAGAAAGAGCTACTGCAGAAGAAAAGCTCCAAAAACCATGTAACTGTACAGGAAAAGTCAAAGATTGGTAAGTTGCAAATTGATGTGCCGCAGCTGCTATCAACAAGTGCGACCTAGTTAAACGTACACGCTTTACGCCGACCTACAAATTTCTGTGGTTCACATCTCCATTTTTCGCCATTTTTTTTTTGCGGTTGATATGGGCACTTGAAGCTTTCTCGCAACGTATGTCTGAATCACTAATTGCAACAATGGCTAAGCTGCTTTCAGTATACAAAAATTTGGTTTATCAACGGAGTTGATAATGTAAATTGACCACCGTACAGAGATTCTAAAAGCTAGAGCTTTTAGAATCTCTGTACGGTGGTCAATTTACATTATCAACTCCGTTGATAAACCAAATTTTTGTATGTTATTTATTTCGTTGAGCAGGTTGAAGTTTTGGCATCTATTCAGCTGATGTGGACCTGCTATACCCACCAACCCATATACTTACAGAGGACAGCCACAACACCGGGAACTTCATCTCCTACTCTTCGCGAATAGTGTGTGGATATGGAAGATATTTGTGAGACGGGGCCTACGGTTTAAAGTCCTTATCCAGCACTTTCTCCTCAGTTATTTTAAGACCGTGAGTGTTGGTCCTGCCGGAGTCGACCTCCCGCATGGCAGCCCGGTGCTCAACCAAGTGAGCCACAGGTGCGCAAAAAGATAACTGGAAGAAAAAACTTTCAATTCATAATCAATTACCAATTGTCAACTATTGTTCACATCTATAATACCGCTTAAAATTTTCATTATTTTTGAAATATATGAAGGCATTTGTAACGGAAGGGCAGGGTGTAACTTGAAAATTAGAGCCACAGTAGTTCAGTTTTGTGGGGAGTTATTGTTCAGCGAAGTCCACGTTCGTGTGTAATGCAACGTGGTTGGAACGAGTTGAGAGTTGAAGGTGGGAAAACCCAAATGTATATGTATCTGCTTCTTTCTAATGATACCCAAAATCAGACGAATACATTCCACATGACCTTCCTGTTTTCCCATCAATACCTTCGCGCGCAAAGATGGCGGACATGATCTCTTTTTTTTTTTAAATCTTCATCACACCTTGCTGATTAGTAAGTGAGCTTGCCTTTTATTACTATAATTTTATCGTTTAAAAGAAACGAAACTGAACTTAAACTTGTCGAAATTAAACAACCAGCCAGCGACCCTCCGTTTTAATATAAACAAATCAAATTAATGAAATGAAATGAAATTATTGCGGACCAAAATTTTTAAAACAGGCACAAGAATGACATCTTCTCTTTTGCCGATTAGTATTTCAGCCTACAATTCAGGTTGGCGTGGTTGTTCTGCCAATTTAAGGTGGTTTCTTACATGCCCTTTTTTTTCACAAAGCCATGTCATGGTAACAAACTAACTAGCACAAAGGTAGGATATTGCCTGTAGTTACTAAAACAAGGGATGACCTAAAATGATCTAAAATGACCTAAAATGATGTAAAATGAATCTAAAATGATCTAAATGTAAAATTTTTAAATTTCTTTTATTTCCTAACAAAGACTAGTGAGCAGCACAACGGACGACTTCATGTAGTTGTATACTTTTAGTTTATCCCAACGCGTTTCGTCTCTATCAGAGACTTCTTCAGGGAAATTCCCGATAATTAGTGTATTACAGCAGCGGTTTTGATTGATGGGAAGTGTCTAGTTTTTCCCAAGCAACGTGGTTTTGACCGTCCAGGAAGTTACTAAACGTGAACAATGTTTCCTTCATGACTTCATACTGGTTATTGTCTAGGATTTGTTTCATTATAATTGATTACTTAATTATGTATGTAATAATTATTTCATTCTTCACTATTGGAAGGTGGACAGTGCTAATTTGAGCATAAATTTATGGAGTGTCCATCGCAAGTTTTAAATACTTTATGTCCTTAAATGAGACTCATGAGGCAAATTTCAGAGACATTTCAGCCTGGGTCATGCCATTGTCACTCAATGCAAAGTTGTGTTCTTTAGTGGTCTGTAAAGAACACAACATTGGATTAAACGGTCGATCGCATGAGCCCATGTCTTTAAAGTGCTACTATGATCAAATTTTCATCCCTTGCATCTATAGGTTTATTTTATAGAATTCCAAGAAAGATAAAATATGCCATTTACCGTTTGGAGATATCTGCATAGGTTGTTTAAGTTTGAAAAATGTGTAAATTATGCAAATAAAATTACTGATGATGTCACTCATTCAACTCAATATAAATTCAAGTATATAAACAGAGCTATTTCGGTCAATTTCCAGAAGAGGCCATTGAAACTTGGTAGGCGAATAGTTATACAGACAACACACCTTTGGCCATAAAGAAATTGGTTCCCATGGCAACTCACTTTTTTCTAATCCCCTTCAACCTGATTCAATATTTTTGGGAATCAGAGGCAACAAACTCGACCTAACTTATAAAAATTTATATGCTTGCAGGATCGTGCAGATGAGGCATCATGGCAAATATCAAAATAGAACGCCAACGGTGGCCAGCGAAGTCTTTAATATCAAGGAGGTCTGGAACCTAGTATGTTGCCATAGTAATAAAACTGGTACGCTCATATTGTGGAGCACATCCTCTAGAATCTTATTGCAAAGGATCGAGCATTTCTTATACAAATTGACTGTCATATCTTTTTCCATCATATTTTATCATAATTCGGTTCAGTTTCTGACATCATCAATTGGCTAATTTGCATATTTTGAAAACTTGAATACCTCTGGAACAAAAAGAGAGATTTGTAAATAGTAAACAAGATTTTTCTTCTTGTAAAGACTACATGTAGAAACATGTGAATTTTGCCATAGTTGCACTTTAACAAGATTCCTGGATGCATTAACGTGGGATGCGTTGGTCATCACTCTTGTCATACGTGTAAAGTAACAAATTTAACGTTATCTCAGTACTAGGCAAACTCCCTATTCATGACCATGTGGGGCCTAATCTCTGCTATAATGCATTCCAACACTCAGGTTTTCATTGGTTGGTTAGAGGTGATTTCAGGAGGGTCATTGTGCAGTCACTGATCAGTAGCGAAGTTACATTTTTTCAACAGATATGTCATGTTAATTGCAATTTTATCTATGGACATTTATATGATTTTTGACGTCATATTTGATTGCATCAATTGCAGTCTAGGCCACATGAATGTTAAATTTATGTAGTTTAGTTATTACCAAAAAGCTATGGAAATGTATACATATGTAACTAATGTATGCAGGTCCACATCAGCTGATAGCTGCAGATGCAACTATTACTTTGTAATTTTTGTAATTTTAACCTGCTTTATCAAATAAAGAATTCATTGATTGATTATTCAGTTTTGTTTCATTTGGCATTCATTCACCGTTTCTTGTTCTTTTTTCTTCTTTCTTTATTTGTTCTGTTATCTTTTCTTCTCCTCTTTGTATTCACCACTGTTAATAAAAGCACATGTTGATTTTGTGAGCATTTGTTAATAGAGTATGAGAATGAAATAGCCCATGTTGTTTCCTACATCTTTAAAAAATAAGTTTAGAGTGCCTATCCTTTAGCAAAACTTGGCTTTATTATGGAAACCCTAACCTGCACTAATCCATGTTTTTTTTTTGGCTTTGGGTCATACTTCACCCTTCTAAGGCACCAATCAGCCTTCAAACAATGTGGCCTAGGTTGGTTACATGCAACTCTCTCACAAATTCCACGAAATATGCTATCTGTGCACTCCCTGCTTTATTTTAAGGAGGTCTATGTTGTACTTACATGTATGTCCAGATGATTGAAGTGCAAGCATCGACAGGTCACTGCCCCGGTGGATTAATGGCTAGTGCTGTTGACCATTTGATGGGGAAGAATCTATACAAAACATGGGAATGTTGATGTTTGAGGCCTTGATGCTGTTATCTATCAGGGCCCGGTTGTTCAAAAGCCGATTAACGCTAATCCCAGATTAAAAACTAACCAAGGAGTTTATTTCTCTACTCCCAACGGCTGTTCAACGCTGAATATTGGGCAAAACTTTATATTAGAAGGAGTTAATCTTAAAAACCAAGAAGAAGTAACAGAAGCTTTTCCCAAAAAGTTGAAAACATGAAACAAAAGGTTATGCTAATCCTGGATTAAGTTAATCGGATTTCGAACAACCGGGCCCAGATCATTGAAATTTAACATACACCTGTAACAACCAAAAAGCTGCAGGTACATATATGATGAACTACACTGCTTTTTTTTATATAATGAACTACATTGCCAAATGACAGCAAAATTGCACTCATGAAATACCACTTGATCGAACTATTCCATATTGTATTCAACAAATTGGAAGTAAGGTGATTGGGTCCAAGTGAATGAAAATACAGGTGAAAATATTATTATTCATATTATGACAGTTGCATACTTCGCACTTTGTTGGGATGTAAAATTTTGGCAAATTTGCAAAAAAGCACCCGAAATCTGATGTATTAAAACAATGAAAATACAAATAGGCACTAACACAAACATTAGAAAGGTCATTTTATTTGTTGTAGTATACATGTGCCAAATTTACTCTACTTACCAACAAGCGTACTTGAAAGGTCCTCTGGCACTTAGAAAATTCCCTTTAAAGGAGACCTGATTTTAAAGGAAAAAAAAGGAGGGAAGTATGCATCCAAATATATGCTTTGTTTGGGTTTGAAGATTTTTACTATTTGTCTTTAATTTTGCAGTTACTGAAGGGTAAGTTTTAAAGAAAAGATTTATATCAGATTGTCCATTAATATAGATATTACTATAAATTTTGCATTAATTGAAATATACCCAGGTCCTGGCTTCTAATGACAACCCTGAAGTTATACATTTTGTTTAGCATTGTAACCACCATCACTTACAGTTTACAAGTTGAACACAAGTTACAATAACTTATAAAGCATATAATTATATTCCTTTTGGGCAGTGTTGGCTTAAATGAAGCATCAGAATGCCAAAGTTTTGGCGTCTGAGGGAAGATGTGTTATTATCCTCTCTACTTTCCTTTACATCATATACACAACTTGGTAGTAGATGGTGAAGTTCCATGTTTGTACATTGTGAGAGTATACACAGTCACTGTTTTTTGTCTTTGCTAGTGCTGTGTTGCATCTTGTTGTAACTTCTTGAGTAAAGTTAGATTGAGGCAGGCGAGGCTGTAAAAAAATGCTTCTGTATAGCTGACATCCCTTGCGTATAATTGCACTCTGTCTTGTCCTCTCTTGTTGGTGCCCTTTCCTTGTGATCTCTTTATAAACAATGCTGACCTTTTCTTGTTTGTTTTCCCTCTTATAATTATTAATAGCTGATGTTGCTGGAGGTAGTTTTAAGTAATTAGGTGTAGATCAAGGAGGTACATTAGACTTGCTCACAAGTCGAGTTTTTGAGCGCGACAGAGAGCGCGAAGCGCGATCGTACGAGCGC